>NC_135813.1:42867790-43173965 GCF_964213995.1 Mustelus asterias
CTCACACAGCTGTTCCACATTCTCACAGAGCTGTTCCACAATCTCACACAGCTGTTCCACGCTCTCACACAGCTGTTCCACGCTCTCACACAGCTGTTCCACACTCTTACACAGCTGTTCCACACTCCTGCACAGCTGTTCCACAGTCTTACACAGCTGTTCCGCGTTCTCACACAGCTGTCCCACACTCTTACACAGCTGTTCCACACTCTTGCACAGCTGTTCCACACTCCTGCACAGCTGTTCCACAGTCTTACACATCTGTTCCACGCTCTCACACAGCTGTTCCAAACTCGCACACAACTGTTCCACACTGACACCGCTGTTGCACACTCTCACACAGCTGTTCCACAGTCTTACACAGCTGTTCCACACTCTTACACAGCTGTTCCACACGCTCACACAGCTGTTCCACAATCTCACACAGCTGTTCCACGCTCTCACACAGCTGTTCCACACTCACACACAGCTGTTCCACAGTCTTACACAGCTGTTCCACACTCTCACACAGCTGTTCCACACACACACAGCTGTTCCACACTCTTACACAGCTGTTCCACACACATGCACAGCTGTTCCAAAGTCTTACATATCTGTTCCATGCTCTCACCCAGCTGGTCCACAATCTTTTACAGCTGTTCCACACACTTACACAGCTGTTCCACACTCTTGCACAGCTGTTCCACACTCTTACACAGCTGTGCCACACTCTCACACAGCTGTTCCACAGTCTTACGCAGCTGTTCCAGAATCTTACACAGCTGTTCCACACTCATGCACAGCTGTTCCACACTCACACAGCTGTTCCACACTCTTGCACAGTTGTTCCACACTCTCACACAGCTGTTCCAGACGCTCACACAGCTGTTCCACACTCTCACACAGCTGTTCCACACTCTCACACAGCTGTTCCACATTGTCACTCAGCTGTACCACACTCATACACAGCTGTTCCACACTCTCACACAGCTGTTCCACACTCATACACGGTTGTTCCACACTCTCACACTGCTGTTCCACGTTCTCACACAGCTCGTCCACACTCTTACACAGCTGTTCCACACTCTTGCACAGCTGTTCCACAGTCTTACACATCTGTTCCACGCTCTCACACAGCTGGTCCACAGTCTTACACAGCTGTTCCACACTCTTACACAGCTGTGCCACACTCTCACACAGCTGTTCCACAGTCTTACGCAGCTGTTCCACAATCTCACACAGCTGTTCCACACTCTCACACAGCTGTTCCACATTCTTACACATCTGTTCAGCGTTCTCACACAGCTTTCCCACACTCTTACACAGCTGTTCCACACTCACACACAGCTGTTCCACAGTCTTACACACCTGTTCCACACTCTCACACAGCTGTTCCACACACACTCAGCTGTTCCACACTCTTACACAGCTGTTCCACGCTCATGCACAACTGTTCCAAAGTCTTACATGTCTGTTCCACGCTCTCACCCAGCTGGTCCACAATCTTATACAGCTGTTCCACACTCTTACACAGCTGTTCCACACTCTCACACAGCTGTTCCACAGTCTTACGCAGCTGTTCCACAATGTTACACAGCTGTTCCACACTCTTGCACAGCTGTTCCACAGTCATACACAGCTGTTCCACAGTCTCACACAACTGTTCCACACCCTTACACAGCTGTTCCACACTCTTACACAGCTGTTCCACAATCTCATACAGCTGTTCCACACTCTCACACAGCTGTTCCACAGTCTCACTCATCTGTTCCACAGTCTCACACAGCTGTTGCACAGCCTCACACAGCTGTTCCACAGACTTACACAGCTGTTCCACTGTCTTGCACATCTATTCCATACTCTTATGCAGCTGTTCCACATTCTTGCACAGCTGTTCCACAGTCTCACACAGCTGTTCCACGCTCTCACACAGCTGTTCCACGCATTCACACAGCTGTTCCACACTCTCACACAGCTGCTCCACAGTCTTACATAGCTGTTCCACGCTCTCACACAGCTGTTCCACACTCTCACAGAGCTATTCCACAGTCTTACACATCAGTTCCACACTCTTACACAGCTGTTCCACACTCTCACACAGCTGTTCCACAGTCTCACACAACTGTACCACACTCTTACACAGCTGTTCCACACTCTTACATAGCTGTTCCACAATCTCACACAGCTGTTCCACACTCTCACACAGCTGTTCCACGCATTCACACAGCTGTTCCACACTCTCACACAGCTGCTCCACAGTCTTACACAGCTGTTCCACGCTCTCACACCGCTGTTCCACACTCTCACACAGCTGTTCCACAGTCTTACACATCGGTTCCACACTCTTACATAGCTGTTCCACACTCACACACAGCTGTTCCACGGTCTTACACAGCTGTTCCACACTCTTACACAGCTGTTCCACACTCTTACATAGCTGTTCCACAATCTCACACAGCTGTTCCACACTCTCACACAGCTGTTCCACACTCCCACACAGCTGTTCCACAGTCTCACACAGCTGTCCAACAATCTGACACAGCTGTTCCACAATCTCACACAGCTGTTCCCCACTCTCACACAGCTGCTCCACGATCTCACACAACTGTTCTACGCTCACACACAGCTGCTCCACGCTCTCACACAGCAGTTCCACGCTCTTACACAGCTGTTCTACACTCTTGCACAGCTGTTCCACAGTCTTACACAGCTGTTCCACAATCTCACACAGCTGTTCCACATTCTCACAGAGCTGTTCCACAATCTCACACAGCTGTTCCACACTCTCACACAGCTGTTCCACAATCTCACACAGCTGTTCCACGCTCTTACACAGCTGTTCCACACTCCTGCACAGCTGTTCCACAGTCTTGCACAGCTGTTCCACGTTCTCACACAGCTGTTCCCTCTCTCACACAGCTGTTCCACACTCTTGCACAGTTGTTCCACACTCTCACACAGCTGTTCCACGTTCTCACACAGCTGTTCCACACTCTTACACAGCTGTTCCACGTTCTCACACAGCTGTTCCACAGTCTTACACAGCTGTTCCGCGTTCTCACACAGCTGTTCCACACTCTTGCACAGCTGTTCCACAGTCTTACACATCTGTTCCACGCTCTCACACAGCTGTTCCAAACTCTCACACAACTGTTCCACACTGACACCGCTGTTCCACACTCTCACACAGCTGTTCCACAGTCTTACACAGCTGTTCCACACTCTTACACAGCTGTTCCACACCCTCACACAGCTGTTCCACAATCTCACACAGCTGTTCCACGCTCTCACACAGCTGTTCCACACTCACACACAGCTGTTCCACGGTCTTACACAGCTGTTCCACCATCTCACACTGCTGTTCCACACACACACAGCTGTTCCACACTCTTACACAGCTGTTCCACACTCATGCACAGCTGTTCCAAAGTCTTACATATCTGTTCCATGCTCTCACCCAGCTGGTCCACAATCTTTTACAGCTGTTCCACACTCTTACACAGCTGTTCCACACTCTTGCACAGCTGTTCCACACTCTTACACAGCTGTGCCACACTCTCACACAGCTGTTCCACAGTATTACGCAGCTGTTCCACAATCTTACACAGCTGTTCCACACTCTTGCACAGCTGTTCCACAGTCATACACAGCTGTTCCACAGTCTCACACACCTGTTCCACACCCTTACACAGCTGTTCCACACTCTTACACATCTGTTCCACACTCATGCACAGCTGTTCCACACTCACACAGCTGTTCCACACTCTTGCACAGTTGTTCCACACTCTCACACAGCTGTTCCAGACGCTCACACAGCTGTTCCACACTCTCACACAGCTGTTCCACACTCTCACACAGCTGTTCCACATTGTCACTCAGCTGTACCACACTCATACACAGCTGTTCCACACTCTCACACAGCTGTTCCACACTCATACACAGTTGTTCCACACTCTCACACTGCTGTTCCACGTTCTCACACAGCTGGTCCACACTCTTACACAGCTGTTCCACACTCTTGCACAGCTGTTCCACAGTCTTACACATCTGTTCCACGCTCTCACACAGCTGGTCCACAGTCTTACACAGCTGTTCCACACTCTTACACAGCTGTGCCACACTCTCACACAGCTGTTCCACAGTCTTACGCAGCTGTTCCACAATCTCACACAGCTGTTCCACACTCTCACACAGCTGTTCCACATTCTTACACATCTGTTCAGCGTTCTCACACAGCTTTCCCACACTCTTACACAGCTGTTCCACACTCACACACAGCTGTTCCACAGTCTTACACACCTGTTCCACACTCTCACACAGGTGTTCCACACACACTCAGCTGTTCCACACTCTTACACAGCTGTTCCACGCTCATGCACAGCTGTTCCAAAGTCTTACATATCTGTTCCACGCTCTCACCCAGCTGGTCCACAATCTTATACAGCTGTTCCACACTCTTACACAGCTGTTCCACACTCTTGCACAGCTGTTCCACACTCTTACACAGCTGTGCCACACTCTCACACAGCTGTTCCACAGTCTTACGCAGCTGTTCCACAATGTTACACAGCTGTTCCACACTCTTGCACAGCTGTTCCACAGTCATACACAGCTGTTCCACAGTCTCACACAACTGTTCCACACCCTTACACAGCTGTTCCACACTCTTACACAGCTGTTCCACAATCTCATACAGCTGTTCCACACTCTCACAGCTGTTCCACAGTCTCACTCATCTGTTCCACAGTCTCACACAGCTGTTGCACAGCCTCACACAGCTGTTCCACAGACTTACACAGCTGTTCCACTGTCTTGCACATCTATTCCATACTCTCACACAGCTGTTCCACGCTCTCACACAGCTGTTCCACGCATTCACACAGCTGTTCCACACTCTCACACAGCTGCTCCACAGTCTTACATAGCTGTTCCACACTCTCACAGAGCTATTCCACAGTCTTACACATCGGTTCCACACTCTTACACAGCTGTTCCACACTCTCACACAGCTGTTCCACAGTCTCACACAACTGTACCACACTCCTACACAGCTGTTCCACACTCTTACATAGCTGTTCCACAATCTCACACAGCTGTTCCACACTCTCACACAGCTGTTCCACGCATTCACACAGCTGTTCCACACTCTCACACAGCTGCTCCACAGTCTTACACAGCTGTTCCACGCTCTCACACCGCTGTTCCACACTCTCACACAGCTGTTCCACAGTCTTACACATCGGTTCCACACTCTTACATAGCTGTTCCACACTCACACACAGCTGTTCCACGGTCTTACACAGCTGTTCCACACTCTCACACAGCTGTTCCACAGTCTCACACAACTGTACCACACTCTTACACAGCTGTTCCACACTCTTACATAGCTGTTCCACAATCTCACACAGCTGTTCCACACTCTCACACAGCTGTTCCACACTCTCACACAGCTGTTCCACAGTCTCACACAGCTGTCCAACAATCTGGCACAGCTGTTCCACAATCTCACACAGCTGTTCCCCATTCTCACACAGCTGCTCCACGATCTCACACAACTGTTCTACGCTCACACACAGCTGCTCCACGCTCTCACACAGCAGTTCCACGCTCTTACACAGCTGTTCTACACTCTTGCACAGCTGTTCCACAGTCTTACACAGCTGTTCCACAATCTCACACAGCTGTTCCACATTCTCACAGAGCTGTTCCACAATCTCACACAGCTGTTCCACGCTCTCACACAGCTGTTCCACAATCTCACACAGCTGTTCCACGCTCTTACACAGCTGTTCCACACTCCTGCACAGCTGTTCCACAGTCTTGCACAGCTGTTCCACGTTCTCACACAGCTGTTCCCTCTCTCACACAGCTGTTCCACACTCTTGCACAGTTGTTCCACACTCTCACACAGCTGTTCCACGTTCTCACACAGCTGTTCCACACTCTTACACAGCTGTTCCACGTTCTCACACAGCTGTTCCACAGTCTTACACAGCTGTTCCGCGTTCTCACACAGCTGTTCCACACTCTTGCACAGCTGTTCCACAGTCTTACACATCTGTTCCACGCTCTCACACAGCTGTTCCAAACTCTCACACAACTGTTCCACACTGACACCGCTGTTCCACACTCTCACACAGCTGTTCCACAGTCTTACACAGCTGTTCCACACTCTTACACAGCTGTTCCACACGCTCACACAGCTGTTCCACAATCTCACACAGCTGTTCCACGCTCTCACACAGCTGTTTCACACTCACACACAGCTGTTCCACGGTCTTACACAGCTGTTCCACACTCTCACACTGCTGTTCCACACACACACAGCTGTTCCACACTCTTACACAGCTGTTCCACACTCATGCACAGCTGTTCCAAAGTCTTACATATCTGTTCCATGCTCTCACCCAGCTGGTCCACAATCTTATACAGCTGTTCCACACTCTTCCACAGCTGTTCCACACTCTTGCACAGCTGTTCCACACTCTCACACAGCTGTGCCACAGTCTTACGCAGCTGTTCCACAATCTTACACAGCTGTTCCACACTCTTGCACAGCTGTTCCACAGTCATACACAGCTGTTCCACGGTCTCACACAGCTGTTCCACACTCTCACACAGCTGTTCCACAGTTCTCACACATCTGTTCCACAGTCTCACACAGCTGTTCCACAGCCTCACACAGATGTTCCACATTCTTGCACAGCTGTTCCACAGTCTCGCACAGCTGTTCCACTTCTCACACAGCTGTTCCACGCATTCACACAGCTGTTCCACACTCTCACACAGCTGCTCCACAGTCTTACACAGCTGTTCCACGCTCTCACACAGCTGTTCCACACTCTCACACAGCTGTTCCACGCTCTCACACAGCTGTTCCACACTCCTGCACAGCTGTTCCACAGTCTTACACAGCTGTTCCACGCTCTCACACAGCTGTTCCACACTCTCACACAGCTGTTCCACGCTCTCACACAGCTGTTCCACACTCCTGCACAGCTGTTCCACACTCTCACACAGCTGTTCCACGTTCTCACACAGCTGTTCCACACTCTTACACAGCTGTTCCACGTTCTCACACAGCTGTTCCACAGTCTTACACAGCTGTTCCGCGTTCTCACACGCTGTCCCACACTCTTACACAGCTGTTGCACACTCTTGCACAGCTGTTCCACAGTCTTACACATCTGTTTCACGCTCTCACACAGGTGGTCCACAGTCTTACACAGCTTTTCCACACTCTTACACAGCTGTGCCACACTCTCACACAGCTGTTCCACAGTCTTACGCAGCTGTTCCACAATCTCACACAGCTGTTCCACACTCTCACACAGCTGTTCCACACTCTCACACATCTGTTCCACACTCATACACAGCTGTTCCACACTCTCACACAGCTGTCCCACACTCTTGCACAGTTGTTCCAAACTCTCACACAGCTGTTCCAGACGCTCACACAGCTGTTCCACACTCTCACACAGCTGTTCCACACTCTCGCACAGCTGTTCCACACTCTTGCACAGCTGTTCCACACTCTCACACAGCTGTTCCACGTTCTCACACAGCTGTTCCACACTCTTACACAGCTGATCCACACTGTTGCACAGCTGTTCCACAGTCTTGCACATCTGTTCCACGCTCTCACACAGCTGGTCCACAGTCTTACACAGCTGTTCCACACTCTTTCACAGCTGTGCCACACTCTCACACAGCTGTTCCACAGTCTTACGCAGCTGTTCCACAATCTCACACAGCTGTTCCACACTCTGACACAGCTGTTCCACACTCTCAAACAGCTGTTCCACACTCTCACACAGCTGTTCCACCGTCTTACGCAACAGTTCCACACTCTTACTCAGCTGTTCCACACTCTTGCACAGCTGTTCCACACTTTCACACAGCTATTCCACAGTCTTACACAGCTGTTCCACACTCTCACACAGCTGTTCCACACACACAGAGCTGTTCCACACTCTTACACAGCTGTTCCACACTGTTACACAGCTGTTCCACACTCTTGCACAGCTGTTCCACAGTCTTACACATCTGTTCCACGCTCTCACACAGCTGGCCCACAGTCTTACACAGCTGTTCCACACTCTTACACAGCTGTGCCACACTCTCACACAGCTCTGCCACACTCTCACACAGCTGTACCACACTCTCACACAGCTGTTCCACAATCTTACACAGCTGTTCCACACACTCACACAGCTGTTCCACAGTCTTACACATCTGTTCAACGCTCTCACACAGCTGTTCCACACTCTTACACAGCTGTTCCACACTCTGACACAGCTGTTCCACACTCTCAAACAGCTGTTCCACGCCCTCACACAGCTGTTCCACCGTCATACGCAACTTTTCCATAGTCTTACTCAGCTGTTCCACACTCTTGCACAGCTGTTCCACATTCTCACACAGCTGTTCCACAGTCTTACACAGCTGTTCCACACTCTCTCACAGCTGTTCCACACACACACAGCTGTTCCACAGTCTTGCGCTGCTGTTCCACACTCTTACAAAGCTGTTCCTCAGTCGTACTCAGCTGTTCCACGCTCTCACACAGCTGTTCCATTCACTTACACAGGTGTTCCAAACTCTTACACAGCTGTCCCAAACTCTCACACAGCTGTTCCACACTCACGCCGCTGTACCGCACTCTCACACAGCTGTTCCACAGTCTTACACAGCTGTTCCACAGTCTTACACAGCTGTTCCACACTCTTACACAGCTGTTCCACACTCTTACACAGCTGTTCCACACTCTCACACAGCTGTTCCACAATCTCACACAGCTGTTCCACGCTCTCACACAGCTGTTCCACACTCACAGCAGCTGTTCCACAGTCTTACACAGCTGTTCCAAACTCTCGCACAGCTGTTCCACACTCTCGCACAGCTGTTCCAAAGCCTTAAACATCTGTTCCACGCTCTCACCCAGCTGGTCCACAATCTTATACAGCTGTTCCACATTCTTACACAGCTGTTCCACAGTCTTACAAAGCTGTTCCACACTCTCACACAGCTGTTCCACACTCTCACAGAGCTGTTCCACGCTCTCACACAGCTGTTCCACAGTCTCACACAACTGTACCACACTCTTACACAGCTGTTCCACACTCTCACACAGCTGTTCCACACTCTCACACAGCTGTTCCACACTCTCGCACAGCTTTTCCACACTCTTGCACAGCTGTTCCACACTCTCACACAGCTGTTCCACGTTCTCACACAGCTGTTCCACACTCTTACACAGCTGTTCCGCACTGTTGCACAGCTGTTCCACAGTCTTACACATCTGTTCCACGCTCTCACACAGCTGGTCCACAGTCTTACACAGCTGTTCCACACTCTTTCACAGCTGTGCCACACTCTCACACAGCTGTTCCACAGTCTTACGCAGCTGTTCCACAATCTCAAACAGCTGTTCCACACTCTCACACAGCTGTTCCACCGTCTTATGCAACGGTTCCACACTCTTACTCAGCTGTTCCACACTCTTGCACAGCTGTTCCACACTTTCACACAGCTATTCCACAGTCTTACACAGCTGTTCCACACTCTCACACAGCTGTTCCACACACACACAGCTGTTCCACACTCTTACACAGCTGTTCCACACTCTTACACAGCTGTTCCACACTCTTGCACAGCTGTTCCACAGTCTTACACAGCTGTGCCACACTCTCACACAGCTGTTCCACACTCTCACACAGCTGTTCCACAATCTTACACAGCTGTTCCACACTCTCACACAGCTGTTCCACAGTCTTACACATCTGTTCAACGCTCTCACACAGCTGTTCCACACTCTCACACAGCTGGCCCACAGTCTTACACAGCTGTTCCACACTCTCACACAGCTGTTCCACACTCTTACACAGCTGTGCCACACTCTCACACAGCTGTTCCACACTCTCACACAGCTGTTCCACAATCTTACACAGCTGTTCCACACTCTCACACAGCTGTTCCACAGTCTTACACATCTGTTCAACGCTCTCACACAGCTGTTCCACACTCTTACACAGCTGTTCCACACTCTGACACAGCTGTTCCACACTCTCAAACAGCTGTTCCACGCCCTCACACAGCTGTTCCACCGTCATACGCAACTGTTCCATAGTCTTACTCAGCTGTTCCACACTCTTGCACAGCTGTTCCACATTCTCACACAGCTGTTCCACAGTCTTACACAGCTGTTCCACACTCTCTCACAGCTGTTCCACACACACACAGCTGTTCCACAGTCTTGCGCTGCTGTTCCACACTCTTACAAAGCTGTTCCTCAGTCGTACACAGCTGTTCCACGCTCTCACACAGCTGTTCCATACACTTACACAGGTGTTCCACACTCTTACACAGCTGTCCCAAACTCTCACACAGCTGTTCCACACTCACGCCGCTGTACCGCACTCTCACACAGCTGTTCCACAGTCTTACACAGCTGTTCCACACTCTTACACAGCTGTTCCACACTCTCACACAGCTGTTCCACAATCTCACACAGCTGTTCCACGCTCTCACACAGCTGTTCCACACTCACAGCAGCTGTTCCACAGTCTCACACAGCTGTTCCAAACTCTCGCACAGCTGTTCCACACTCTTGCACAGCTGTTCCAAAGCCTTATACATCTGTTCCACGCTCTCACCCAGCTGGTCCACAATCTTATACAGCTGTTCCACATTCTTACACAGCTGTTCCACAGTCTTACACAGCTGTTCCACACTCTCACACAGCTGTTCCACACTCTCACACAGCTGTTCCACAATCTCACACAGCTGTTCCACGCTCTCACACAGCTGTTCCACGCTCTCACACAGCTGTTCCATGCTCTTACACAGCTGTTCCACACTCCTGCAAAGCTGTCCCACAGTCTTACACAGCTGTTCCACGTTCTCACACAGCTGTTCCCTCTCTCACACAGCTGTTCCACGCTCTCACACAGCTGTTCCACGCTCTTACACAGCTGTTCCACATTCCTGCACAGCTGTACCACAGTCTTACACAGCTGTTCCACCTTCTCACACAACTGTTCCCTCTCTCACACAGCTGTTCCACATTCTTGCACAGTTGTTCCACACTTTTACACAGCTCTTCCACACTCTTGCACAGCTGTTCCACACTCTTACACAGCTGTACCACACTCTCACACAGCTGTTCCACGGTCTTACGCAGCTGTTCCACAATCTTTCACAGCTGTTCCACACTCTTGCACAGCTGTTCCACAGTCATACACAGCTGTTCCACAGTCTCACACAACTGTTCCACACCCTTACACAGCTGTTCCACACTCTCACACAGCTGTTACACACTCTCACACAGCTGTTCCACAGTCTCACACATCTGTTCCACAGTCTCACACAGCTGTTCCACAGCCTCACACAGCTGTTCCACAGTCTTACACAGCTGTTCCACTGTCTTGCACATCTATTCCATACTCTTATGCAGCTGTTCCACATTCTTGCACAGCTGTTCCACCGTCTCACACAGCTGTTCCACGCTCTCACACAGCAGTTCCACGCACTCACACAGCTGTTCCACACTCTCACACAGCTGTTACACGCTCTCACACAGCTGCTCCACCCTCTTACACAGCTGTTCCACGCTCTCACACAGCTGTTCCACACTCTCACACAGCTGTTCCACAGTCTTACACATCAGTTCCACACTCTTACATAGCTGTTCCACAGTCTCACACAACTGTCCCACACTCTTACACAGCTGTTCCACACTCTTAAATAGCTGTTCCACAATCTCACACAGCTGTTCCACCCTCTCACACAGCTGTTCCACACTCTCACACAGCTGTTCCACAGTCTCACACAGCTGTCCAACAATCTGACTCAGCTGTTCCACACTCTTACACAGCTGTTCCACAATCTCACGCAGCTGTTCCCCACTCTCACACAGCTGTTCCACAATCTCACACAGCTGTTCTACGCTCACACACAGCTGTTCCACGCTCTCACACAGCAGTTCCACGCTCTTACACAGCTGTTCTACACTCTTGCACAGCTGTTCCACAGTCTTACACAGCTGTTCCACAATCTCACACAGCTGTTCCACAATCTCACACAGCTGTTCCACAATCTCACACAGCTGTTCCACGCTCTCACACAGCTGTTCCACGCTCTCACACAGCTGTTCCACAGTCTTACACAGCTGTTCCACGTTCTCACACAGCGGTTCCCTCACTCACACAGCTGTTCCACACTCTTGCACAGTTGTTCCACACTCTCACACAGCTGTTCCACGTTCTCACACAGCTGTTCCACACTCTCACACCGCTGTTCCACGTTCTCACACAGCTGTTCCACAGTCTTACACAGCTGTTCCGCGTTCTCACACAGCTGTCCCACACTCTTACACAGCTGTTCCACACTCTTGCACAGCTGTTCCAAAGTCTTACACATCTGTTCCACGCTCTCACACAGCTGGTCCACAGTCTTACACAGCTGTTGCACACTCTTACACAGCTGTGCCACACTCTCACACAGCTGTTCCACACTCTCACACAGCTGTTCCACATACTGACACATCTGTTCCACACTCATACACAGCTCTTCCAAACTCTCACACAGCTGTTCCACACTCTTGCACAGTTGTTCCACACTCTTGCACAGTTGTTCCACACTCTTGCACAGTTGTTCCACACTCTCACACAGCTGTTCCACGTTCTCACACAGCTGTTCCACACTCTCACACAGCTGTTCCACGTTCTCACACAGCTGTTCCACAGTCTTACACAGCTGTTCCGCGTTCTCACACAGCTGTTCCACGCTCTCACACAGCTGTTCCACACTCTTGCACAGCTGTGCCACACTCTCACACAGCTGTTCCACAGTCTCACGCAGCTGTTCCACAATCTCACACAGCTGTTCCACACTCTCACACAGCTGTTCCACACTCTTGCACAGTTGTTCCAAACTCTCACACAGCTGTTCCAGACGCTCACACAGCTGTTCCACACTCTCACACAGCTGTTCCACATTGTCACTCAGCTGTTCCACACTCATACACAGCTGTTCCACACTCTCACACAGCTGTTCCACACTCTTGCACAGTTGTTCCACACTCTCACACAGCTGTTCCACGTTCTCACACAGCTGTTCCACACTCTCACACAGCTGTTCCACACACACACAGCTGTCCCACACTCTTACACAGCTGTTCCACACTGTTGCACAGCTGTTCCACAGTCTTACACATCTGTTCCACGCTCTCACACAGCTGGTCCACAGCCTTACACAGCTGTTCCACACTCTTTCACAGCTGTGCCACACTCTCACACAGCTGTTCCACAGTCTTACGCAGCTGTTCCATTCTCTCACACAGCTGTTCCACACTCTTACACATCTGTTCAGCGCTCTTACACAGCTGCTCCACACTCTGACACAGCTGTTCCACACTCTGACACAGCTATTCCACACTCTCAAACAGCTGTTCCACACTCTCACACAGCTGTTCCACCGTCTTACGCAACGGTTCCACACTCCAACTCAGCTGTTCCACACTTTCACACAGCTATTCCACAGTCTTACACAGCTGTTCCACACTCTCACACATCTGTTCCCCGCTCTCACACAGCTGGCCCACAGTCTTTCACAGCTGTTCCACACTCTTACACAGCTGTGCCACACTCTCACACAGCTGTTCCACACTCTCACACAGCTGTTCCACAATCTTACACAGCTGTTCCACACTATCACACAGCTGTTCCACAGTCTTACACATCTGTTCAACGCTCTCACACAGCTGTTCCACACTCTTACACAGCTGTTCCACACTCTTACACAGCTGTTACACACTCTGACACAGCTGTTCCACACTCTCAAACAGCTGTTCCACGCCCTCACACAGCTGTTCCACCGTCATACGCAACTGTTCCAAAGTCTTACTCAGCTGTTCCACACTCTTGCACAGCTGTTCCACATTCTCACACAGCTGTTCCACAGTCTTACACAGCTGTTCCACACTCTCTCACAGCTGTTCCACACACACACAGCTGTTCCACAGTCTTGCGCTGCTGTTCCACACTCTTACAAAGCTGTTCCTCAGTCGTACACAGCTTTTCCACGCTCTCACACAGCTGTTCCATACACTTACACAGGTGTTCCACACTCTTACACAGCTGTCCCAAACTCTCACACAGCTGTTCCACACTCACGCCGCTGTTCCACACTCTCACACAGCTGTTCCACAGTCTTACACAGCTGTTCCACAGTCTTACACAGCTGTTCCACACTCTTACACAGCTGTTCCACACTCTTACACAGCTGTTCCACACTCTCACACAGCTGTTCCACAATCTCACACAGCTGTTCCACACTCTTGCACAGCTGTTCCAAGGCCTTATACATCTGTTCCACGCTCTCACCCAGCTGGTCCACAATCTTATACAGCTGTTCCACACTCTTACACAGCTGTTCCACATTCTTACACAGCTGTTCCACACTCTTACACAGCTGTTCCACACTCTTACACAGCTGTTCCACTCTCTCACACAGCTGTTCCACAATCTCACACAGCTGTTCCACGCTCTCACACAGCTGTTCCACACTCACAGCAGCTGTTCCACAGTCTTACACAGCTGTTCCAAACTCTCGCACAGCTGTTCCACACTCTTGCACAGCTGTTCCAAAGCCTTATACATCTGTTCCACGCTCTCACCCAGCTGGTCCACAATCTTATACAGCTGTTCCACACTCTTACACAGCTGTTCCACATTCTTACACAGCTGTTCCACATTCTTACACAGCTGTTCCACAGTCTTACACAGCTGTTCCACAATCTCACACAGCTGTTCCACACTCTCACAGAGCTGTTCCACGCTCTCACACAGCTGTTCCACGCTCTCACACAGCTGTTCCACGCTCTCACACAGCTGTTCCACACTCTCACACAGCTGTTCCACAGTCTCACACAACTGTACCACACTCTTACACAGCTGTTCCACACTCTTACAAAACTGTTCCACAATCTCACACAGCTGTTCCACCCTCTCACACAGCTGTTCCACACTCTCACACAGCTGTTCCACAGTCTCACACAGCTGTCCAACAATCTGACACAGCTGTTCCACACTTACACAGCTGTTCCATAATCTCACACAGCTGTTCCCCACTCTCACACAGCTGTTCCACAATCTCACACAGCTGTTCTACGCTCACACACAGCTGTTCCACGCTCTCACACAGCAGTTCCACGCTCTTACACAGCTGTTCTACACTCTTGCACAGCTGTTCCACAGTCTTACACAGCTGTTCCACAATCTCACACAGCTGTTCCACAATCTCACACAGCTGTTCCACAGTCTCACACAGCTGTTCCACAATCTCACACAGCTGTTCCACGCCCTCACACAGTTGTTCCACGCTCTCACACAGCTGTTCCACAGTCTTACACAGCTGTTCCACGTTCTCACACAGCGGTTCCCTCTCTCACACAGCTGTTCCACACTCTTGCACAGTTGTTCCACACTCTCACACAGCTGTTCTACGTTCTCACACAGCTGTTCCACACTCTCACACAGCTGTTCCACGTTCTCACACAGCTGTTCCACAGTCTTACACAGCTGTTCCGCGTTCTCACACAGCTGTTCCACGCTCTCACACAGCTGTTCCACACTCTTGCACAGCTGTTCCACACTCTTACACAGCTGTGCCACACTCTCACACAGCTGTTCCACAGTCTCACGCAGCTGTTCCACAATCTCACACAGCTGTTCCACACTCTCACACAGCTGTTCCACACTCTTGCACAGTTGTTCCAAACTCTCACACAGCTGTTCCAGACGCTCACACAGCTGTTCCACACTCTCACACAGCTGTTCCACATTGTCACTCAGCTGTTCCACACTCATACACAGCTGTTCCACACTCTCACACAGCTGTTCCACACTCTTGCACAGTTGTTCCACACTCTCACACAGCTGTTCCACGTTCTCACACAGCTGTTCCACACTCTCACACAGCTGTTCCACACACACACAGCTGTCCCACACTCTTACACAGCTGTTCCACACTGTTGCACAGCTGTTCCACAGTCTTACACATCTGTTCCACGCTCTCACACAGCTGGTCCACAGCCTTACACAGCTGTTCCACACTCTTTCACAGCTGTGCCACACTCTCACACAGCTGTTCCACAGTCTTACGCAGCTGTTCCATTCTCTCACACAGCTGTTCCACACTCTTACACATCTGTTCAGCGCTCTTACACAGCTGCTCCACACTCTGACACAGCTGTTCCACACTCTGACACAGCTATTCCACACTCTCAAACAGCTGGTCCACACTCTCACACAGCTGTTCCACCGTCTTACGCAACGGTTCCACACTCCAACTCAGCTGTTCCACACTTTCACACAGCTATTCCACAGTCTTACACAGCTGTTCCACACTCTCACACATCTGTTCCCCGCTCTCACACAGCTGGCCCACAGTCTTTCACAGCTGTTCCACACTCTTACACAGCTGTGCCACACTCTCACACAGCTGTTCCACACTCTCACACAGCTGTTCCACAATCTTACACAGCTGTTCCACACTATCACACAGCTGTTCCACAGTCTTACACATCTGTTCAACGCTCTCACACAGCTGTTCCACACTCTTACACAGCTGTTCCACACTCTTACACAGCTGTTCCACACTCTGACACAGCTGTTCCACACTCTCAAACAGCTGTTCCACGCCCTCACACAGCTGTTCCACCGTCATACGCAACTGTTCCAAAGTCTTACTCAGCTGTTCCACACTCTTGCACAGCTGTTCCACATTCTCACACAGCTGTTCCACAGTCTTACACAGCTGTTCCACACTCTCTCACAGCTGTTCCACACACACACAGCTGTTCCACAGTCTTGCGCTGCTGTTCCACACTCTTACAAAGCTGTTCCTCAGTCGTACACAGCTTTTCCACGCTCTCACACAGCTGTTCCATACACTTACACAGGTGTTCCACACTCTTACACAGCTGTCCCAAACTCTCACACAGCTGTTCCACACTCACGCCGCTGTTCCACACTCTCACACAGCTGTTCCACAGTCTTACACAGCTGTTCCACAGTCTTACACAGCTGTTCCACAGTCTTACACAGCTGTTCCACACTCTTACACAGCTGTTCCACACTCTTACACAGCTGTTCCACACTCTCACACAGCTGTTCCACAATCTCACACAGCTGTTCCACACTCTTGCACAGCTGTTCCAAGGCCTTATACATCTGTTCCACGCTCTCACCCAGCTGGTCCACAATCTTATACAGCTGTTCCACACTCATACACAGCTGTTCCACATTCTTACACAGCTGTTCCACACTCTTACACAGCTGTTCCACACTCTTACACAGCTGTTCCACTCTCTCACACAGCTGTTCCACAATCTCACACAGCTGTTCCACGCTCTCACACAGCTGTTCCACACTCACAGCAGCTGTTCCACAGTCTTACACAGCTGTTCCAAACTCTCGCACAGCTGTTCCACACTCTTGCACAGCTGTTCCAAAGCCTTATACATCTGTTCCACGCTCTCACCCAGCTGGTCCACAATCTTATACAGCTGTTCCACACTCTTACACAGCTGTTCCACATTCTTACACAGCTGTTCCACATTCTTACACAGCTGTTCCACAGTCTTACACAGCTGTTCCACAATCTCACACAGCTGTTCCACACTCTCACAGAGCTGTTCCACGCTCTCACACAGCTGTTCCACGCTCTCACACAGCTGTTCCACGCTCTCACACAGCTGTTCCACACTCTCACACAGCTGTTCCACAGTCTTACACATCAGTTCCACACTCTTACAGAGCTGTTCCACAGTCTCACACAACTGTACCACACTCTTACACAGCTGTTCCACACTCTTACATAGCTGTTCCACAATCTCACACAGCTGTTCCACCCTCTCACACAGCTGTTCCACACTCTCACACAGCTGTTCCACAGTCTCACACAGCTGTCCAACAATCTGACACAGCTGTTCCACACTTACACAGCTGTTCCATAATCTCACACAGCTGTTCCCCACTCTCACACAGCTGTTCCACAATCTCACACAGCTGTTCTACGCTCACACACAGCTGTTCCACGCTCTCACACAGCAGTTCCACGCTCTTACACAGCTGTTCTACACTCTTGCACAGCTGTTCCACAGTCTTACACAGCTGTTCCACAATCTCACACAGCTGTTCCACAATCTCACACAGCTGTTCCACAGTCTCACACAGCTGTTCCACAATCTCACACAGCTGTTCCACGCCCTCACACAGTTGTTCCACGCTCTCACACAGCTGTTCCACAGTCTTACACAGCTGTTCCACGTTCTCACACAGCGGTTCCCTCTCTCACACAGCTGTTCCACACTCTTGCACAGTTGTTCCACACTCTCACACAGCTGTTCTACGTTCTCACACAGCTGTTCCACACTCTCACACAGCTGTTCCACGTTCTCACACAGCTGTTCCACAGTCTTACACAGCTGTTCCACACTCTTGCACAGCTGTTCCACAGTCTTACACATCTGTTCCACGCTCTCACACAGCTGGTCCACAGTCTTACACAGCTGTTCCACACTCTTACACAGCTGTGCCACACTCTCACACAGCTGTTCCACAGTCTCACGCAGCTGTTCCACAATCTCACACAGCTGTTCCACACTCTCACACAGCTGTTCCACATACTTACACATCTGTTCCACACTCATACACAGCTGTTCCAAACTCTCACACAGCTGTTCCACACTCTTGCACAGTTGTTCCACACTCTTGCACAGTTGTTCCACACTCTTGCACAGTTGTTCCACACTCTCACACAGCTGTTCCACGTTCTCACACAGCTGTTCCACACTCTCACACAGCTGTTCCACGTTCTCACACAGCTGTTCCACGTTCTCACACAGCTGTTCCACAGTCTTACACAGCTGTTCCGCGTTCTCACACAGCTGTCCCACACTCTTACACAGCTGTTCCACACTCTTGCACAGCTGTTCCACAGTCTTACACATCTGTTCCACGCTCTCACACAGCTGGTCCACAGTCTTACACAGCTGTTCCAAACTCTTACACAGCTGTGCCACACTCTCACACAGCTGTTCCACAGTCTCACGCAGCTGTTCCACAATCTCACACAGCTGTTCCACACTCTCACACAGCTGTTCCACACTCTTGCACAGTTGTTCCAAACTCTCACACAGCTGTTCCAGACGCTCACACAGCTGTTCCACACTCTCACACAGCTGTTCCACATTGTCACTCAGCTGTTCCACACTCATACACAGCTGTTCCACACTCTCACACAGCTGTTCCACACTCTCACACAGCTGTTCCACATACTTACACATCTGTTCCACACTCATACACAGCTGTTCCAAACTCTCACACAGCTGTTCCACACTCTTGCACAGTTGTTCCACACTCTTGCACAGTTGTTCCACACTCTTGCACAGTTGTTCCACACTCTCACACAGCTGTTCCACGTTCTCACACAGCTGTTCCACACTCTCACACAGCTGTTCCACGTTCTCACACAGCTGTTCCACGTTCTCACACAGCTGTTCCACAGTCTTACACAGCTGTTCCGCGTTCTCACACAGCTGTCCCACACTCTTACACAGCTGTTCCACACTCTTGCACAGCTGTTCCACAGTCTTACACATCTGTTCCACGCTCTCACACAGCTGGTCCACAGTCTTACACAGCTGTTCCACACTCTTACACAGCTGTGCCACACTCTCACACAGCTGTTCCACAGTCTCACGCAGCTGTTCCACAATCTCACACAGCTGTTCCACACTCTCACACAGCTGTTCCACACTCTTGCACAGTTGTTCCAAACTCTCACACAGCTGTTCCAGACGCTCACACAGCTGTTCCACACTCTCACACAGCTGTTCCACATTGTCACTCAGCTGTTCCACACTCATACACAGCTGTTCCACACTCTCACACAGCTGTTCCACACTCTTGCACAGTTGTTCCACAGTCTCACACAGCTGTTCCACGCTCTCACACAGCTGGTCCACAGTCTTACACAGCTGTTCCACACTCTTTCACAGCTGTGCCACACTCTCACACAGCTGTTCCACAGTCTTACGCAGCTGTTCCATTCTCTCACACAGCTGTTCCACACTCTTACACATCTTTTCAGCGCTCTTACACAGCTGCTCCACACTCTGACACAGCTGTTCCACACTCTGACACAGCTGTTCCACACTCTCAAACAGCTGTTCCACACTCTCACACAGCTGTTCCACCGTCTTACGCAACGGTTCCACACTCTTGCACAGCTGTTCCACACTTTCACACAGCTCTTCCACAGTCTTACACAGCTGTTCCACACTCTCACACAGCTGTTCCACACACACACAGCTGTTCCACACCCTTACACAGCTGTTCCACACTCTTGCACAGCTGTTCCACACTCTCACACAGCTGTTCCACAGTCTCACACAGCTGTCCAACAATCTGACACAGCTGTTCCACACTTACACAGCTGTTCCATAATCTCACACAGCTG
The DNA here is from genome assembly GCF_964213995.1 of Mustelus asterias. NCBI lineage: Eukaryota > Metazoa > Chordata > Chondrichthyes > Carcharhiniformes > Triakidae > Mustelus > Mustelus asterias. Next base: position 42,888,296 of record NC_135813.1, read on the forward strand.
TTCCCCACTCTCACACAGCTGTTCCACAATCTCACACAGCTGTTCTACGCTCACACACAGCTGTTCCACGCTCTCACACAGCAGTTCCACGCTCTTACACAGCTGTTCTACACTCTTGCACAGCTGTTCCACAGTCTTACACAGCTGTTCCACAATCTCACACAGCTGTTCCACAATCTCACACAGCTGTTCCACAGTCTCACACAGCTGTTCCACAATCTCACACAGCTGTTCCACGCCCTCACACAGTTGTTCCACGCTCTCACACAGCTGTTCCACAGTCTTACACAGCTGTTCCACGTTCTCACACAGCGGTTCCCTCTCTCACACAGCTGTTCCACACTCTTGCACAGTTGTTCCACACTCTCACACAGCTGTTCTACGTTCTCACACAGCTGTTCCACACTCTCACACAGCTGTTCCACGTTCTCACACAGCTGTTCCACAGTCTTACACAGCTGTTCCACACTCTTGCACAGCTGTTCCACAGTCTTACACATCTGTTCCACGCTCTCACACAGCTGGTCCACAGTCTTACACAGCTGTTCCACACTCTTACACAGCTGTGCCACACTCTCACACAGCTGTTCCACAGTCTCACGCAGCTGTTCCACAATCTCACACAGCTGTTCCACACTCTCACACAGCTGTTCCACATACTTACACATCTGTTCCACACTCATACACAGCTGTTCCAAACTCTCACACAGCTGTTCCACACTCTTGCACAGTTGTTCCACACTCTTGCACAGTTGTTCCACACTCTTGCACAGTTGTTCCACACTCTCACACAGCTGTTCCACGTTCTCACACAGCTGTTCCACACTCTCACACAGCTGTTCCACGTTCTCACACAGCTGTTCCACGTTCTTACACAGCTGTTCCACAGTCTTACACAGCTGTTCCGCGTTCTCAGACAGCTGTCCCACACTCTTACACAGCTGTTCCACACTCTTGCACAGCTGTTCCACAGTCTTACACATCTGTTCCACGCTCTCACACAGCTGGTCCACAGTCTTACACAGCTGTTCCAAACTCTTACACAGCTGTGCCACACTCTCACACAGCTGTTCCACAGTCTCACGCAGCTGTTCCACAATCTCACACAGCTGTTCCACACTCTCACACAGCTGTTCCACACTCTTGCACAGTTGTTCCAAACTCTCACACAGCTGTTCCAGACGCTCACACAGCTGTTCCACACTCTCACACAGCTGTTCCACATTGTCACTCAGCTGTTCCACACTCATACACAGCTGTTCCACACTCTCACACAGCTGTTCCACACTCTCACACAGCTGTTCCACATACTTACACATCTGTTCCACACTCATACACAGCTGTTCCAAACTCTCACACAGCTGTTCCACACTCTTGCACAGCTGTTCCAAAGTCTTACACATCTGTTCCACGCTCTCACACAGCTGGTCCACAGTCTTACACAGCTGTTGCACACTCTTACACAGCTGTGCCACACTCTCACACAGCTGTTCCACACTCTCACACAGCTGTTCCACATACTGACACATCTGTTCCACACTCATACACAGCTCTTCCAAACTCTCACACAGCTGTTCCACACTCTTGCACAGTTGTTCCACACTCTTGCACAGTTGTTCCACACTCTTGCACAGTTGTTCCACACTCTCACACAGCTGTTCCACGTTCTCACACAGCTGTTCCACACTCTCACACAGCTGTTCCACGTTCTCACACAGCTGTTCCACGTTCTCACACAGCTGTTCCACAGTCTTACACAGCTGTTCCGCGTTCTCACACAGCTGTCCCACACTCTTACACAGCTGTTCCACACTCTTGCACAGCTGTTCCACAGTCTTACACATCTGTTCCACGCTCTCACACAGCTGGTCCACAGTCTTACACAGCTGTTCCACACTCTTACACAGCTGTGCCACACTCTCACACAGCTGTTCCACAGTCTCACGCAGCTGTTCCACAATCTCACACAGCTGTTCCACACTCTCACACAGCTGTTCCACACTCTTGCACAGTTGTTCCAAACTCTCACACAGCTGTTCCAGACGCTCACACAGCTGTTCCACACTCTCACACAGCTGTTCCACATTGTCACTCAGCTGTTCCACACTCATACACAGCTGTTCCACACTCTCACACAGCTGTTCCACACTCTTGCACAGTTGTTCCACAGTCTCACACAGCTGTTCCACGCTCTCACACAGCTGGTCCACAGTCTTACACAGCTGTTCCACACTCTTTCACAGCTGTGCCACACTCTCACACAGCTGTTCCACAGTCTTACGCAGCTGTTCCATTCTCTCACACAGCTGTTCCACACTCTTACACATCTTTTCAGCGCTCTTACACAGCTGCTCCACACTCTGACACAGCTGTTCCACACTCTGACACAGCTGTTCCACACTCTCAAACAGCTGTTCCACACTCTCACACAGCTGTTCCACCGTCTTACGCAACGGTTCCACACTCTTGCACAGCTGTTCCACACTTTCACACAGCTCTTCCACAGTCTTACACAGCTGTTCCACACTCTCACACAGCTGTTCCACACACACACAGCTGTTCCACACCCTTACACAGCTGTTCCACACTCTTGCACAGCTGTTCCACAGTCTTACACATCTGTTCCACGCTCTCACACAGCTGGCCCCCAGTCTTACACAGCTGTTCCACACTCTTACACAGCTGTTCCACACTCTTACACAGCTGTTCCACACTCTGACACAGCTGTTCCACACTCTCAAACAGCTGTTCCACGCCCTCACACAGCTGTTCCACCGTCATGCGCAACTGTTCCAAAGTCTTACTCAGCTGTTCCACACTCTCACACAGCTGTTCCACACTCTTGCACAGTTGTTCCAAACTCTCACACAGCTGTTCCAGACGCTCACACAGCTGTTCCACACTCTCACACAGCTGTTCCACATTGTCACTCAGCTGTTCCACACTCATACACAGCTGTTCCACACTCTCACACAGCTGTTCCACACTCTTGCACAGTTGTTCCACACTCTCACACAGCTGTTCCACGTTCTCACACAGCTGTTCCACACTCTCACACAGCTGTTCCACACACACACAGCTGTCCCACACTCTTACACAGCTGTTCCACACTGTTGCACAGCTGTTCCACAGTCTTACACATCTGTTCCACGCTCTCACACAGCTGGTCCACAGCCTTACACAGCTGTTCCACACTCTTTCACAGCTGTGCCACACTCTCACACAGCTGTTCCACAGTCTTACGCAGCTGTTCCACAGTCTTTCACAGCTGTTCCATTCTCTCACACAGCTGTTCCACACTCTTACACAGCTGCTCCACACTCTGACACAGCTGTTCCACACTCTGACACAGCTGTTCCACACTCTTACACAGCTGCTCCACACTCTGACACAGCTGTTCCACACTCTGACACAGCTGTTCCACACTCTCAAACAGCTGTTCCACACTCTCACACAGCTGTTCCACCGTCTTACGCAACGGTTCCACACTCCAACTCAGCTGTTCCACACTTTCACACAGCTATTCCACAGTCTTACACAGCTGTTCCACACTCTCACACATCTGTTCCCCGCTCTCACACAGCTGGCCCACAGTCTTTCACAGCTGTTCCACACTCTCACACAGCTGTTCCACACTCTCACACAGCTGTTCCACACTCTCACACAGCTGTTCCACAATCTTACACAGCTGTTCCACACTATCACACAGCTGTTCCACAGTCGTACACATCTGTTCAACGCTCTCACACAGCTGTTCCACACTCTTACACAGCTGGTCCACACTCTTACACAGCTGTTACACACTCTGACACAGCTGTTCCACACTCTCAAACAGCTGTTCCACGCCCTCACACAGCTGTTCCACCGTCATACGCAACTGTTCCAAAGTCTTACTCAGCTGTTCCACACTCTTGCACAGCTGTTCCACATTCTCACACAGCTGTTCCAGAGTCTTACACAGCTGTTCCACACTCTCTCACAGCTGTTCCACACACGCACAGCTGTTCCACAGTCTTGCGCTGCTGTGCCACACTCTTACAAAGCTGTTCCTCAGTCGTACACAGCTTTTCCACGCTCTCACACAGCTGTTCCATACACTTACACAGGTGTTCCACACTCTTACACAGCTGTCCCAAACTCTCACACAGCTGTTCCACACTCACGCCGCTGTTCCACACTCTCACACAGCTGTTCCACAGTCTTACACAGCTGTTCCACAGTCTTACACAGCTGTTCCACAGTCTTACACAGCTGTTCCACACTCTTACACAGCTGTTCCACACTCTTACACAGCTGTTCCACACTCTCACACAGCTGTTCCACAATCTCACACAGCTGTTCCACACTCTTGCACAGCTGTTCCAAGGCCTTATACATCTGTTCCACGCTCTCACCCAGCTGGTCCACAATCTTATACAGCTGTTCCACACTCTTACACAGCTGTTCCACATTCTTACACAGCTGTTCCACACTCTTACACAGCTGTTCCACACTCTTACACAGCTGTTCCACACTCTCACACAGCTGTTCCACAATCTCACACAGCTGTTCCACGCTCTCACACAGCTGTTCCACACTCACAGCAGCTGTTCCACAGTCTTACACAGCTGTTCCAAACTCTCGCACAGCTGTTCCACACTCTTGCACAGCTGTTCCAAAGCCTTATACATCTGTTCCACGCTCTCACCCAGCTGGTCCACAATCTTATACAGCTGTTCCACACTCTTACACAGCTGTTCCACATTCTTACACAGCTGTTCCACATTCTTACACAGCTGTTCCACAGTCTTACACAGCTGTTCCACAATCTCACACAGCTGTTCCACACTCTCACAGAGCTGTTCCACGCTCTCACACAGCTGTTCCACGCTCTCACACAGCTGTTCCACGCTCTCACACAGCTGTTCCACAATCTCACACAGCTGTTCCACAGTCTCACACAACTGTACCACACTCTTACACAGCTGTTCCACACTCTTACATAGCTGTTCCACAATCTCACACAGCTGTTCCACCCTCTCACACAGCTGTTCCACGCTCTCACACAGCTGGTCCACAGTCTTACACAGCTGTTGCACACTCTTACACAGCTGTGCCACACTCTCACACAGCTGTTCCACACTCTCACACAGCTGTTCCACATACTGACACATCTGTTCCACACTCATACACAGCTCTTCCAAACTCTCACACAGCTGTTCCACACTCTTGCACAGTTGTTCCACACTCTTGCACAGTTGTTCCACACTCTTGCACAGTTGTTCCACACTCTCACACAGCTGTTCCACGTTCTCACACAGCTGTTCCACACTCTCACACAGCTGTTCCACGTTCTCACACAGCTGTTCCACAGTCTTACACAGCTGTTCCGCGTTCTCACACAGCTGTTCCACGCTCTCACACAGCTGTTCCACACTCTTGCACAGCTGTGCCACACTCTCACACAGCTGTTCCACAGTCTCACGCAGCTGTTCCACAATCTCACACAGCTGTTCCACACTCTCACACAGCTGTTCCACACTCTTGCACAGTTGTTCCAAACTCTCACACAGCTGTTCCAGACGCTCACACAGCTGTTCCACACTCTCACACAGCTGTTCCACATTGTCACTCAGCTGTTCCACACTCATACACAGCTGTTCCACACTCTCACACATGCTGTTCCACACTCTTGCACAGTTGTTCCACACTCTCACACAGCTGTTCCACGTTCTCACACAGCTGTTCCACACTCTCACACAGCTGTTCCACACACACACAGCTGTCCCACACTCTTACACAGCTGTTCCACACTGTTGCACAGCTGTTCCACAGTCTTACACATCTGTTCCACGCTCTCACACAGCTGGTCCACAGCCTTACACAGCTGTTCCACACTCTTTCACAGCTGTGCCACACTCTCACACAGCTGTTCCACAGTCTTACGCAGCTGTTCCATTCTCTCACACAGCTGTTCCACACTCTTACACATCTGTTCAGCGCTCTTACACAGCTGCTCCACACTCTGACACAGCTGTTCCACACTCTGACACAGCTATTCCACACTCTCAAACAGCTGTTCCACACTCTCACACAGCTGTTCCACCGTCTTACGCAACGGTTCCACACTCCAACTCAGCTGTTCCACACTTTCACACAGCTATTCCACAGTCTTACACAGCTGTTCCACACTCTCACACATCTGTTCCCCGCTCTCACACAGCTGGCCCACAGTCTTTCACAGCTGTTCCACACTCTTACACAGCTGTGCCACACTCTCACACAGCTGTTCCACACTCTCACACAGCTGTTCCACAATCTTACACAGCTGTTCCACACTATCACACAGCTGTTCCACAGTCTTACACATCTGTTCAACGCTCTCACACAGCTGTTCCACACTCTTACACAGCTGTTCCACACTCTTACACAGCTGTTCCACACTCTGACACAGCTGTTCCACACTCTCAAACAGCTGTTCCACGCCCTCACACAGCTGTTCCACCGTCATACGCAACTGTTCCAAAGTCTTACTCAGCTGTTCCACACTCTTGCACAGCTGTTCCACATTCTCACACAGCTGTTCCACAGTCTTACACAGCTGTTCCACACTCTCTCACAGCTGTTCCACACACACACAGCTGTTCCACAGTCTTGCGCTGCTGTTCCACACTCTTACAAAGCTGTTCCTCAGTCGTACACAGCTTTTCCACGCTCTCACACAGCTGTTCCATACACTTACACAGGTGTTCCACACTCTTACACAGCTGTCCCAAACTCTCACACAGCTGTTCCACACTCACGCCGCTGTTCCACACTCTCACACAGCTGTTCCACAGTCTTACACAGCTGTTCCACAGTCTTACACAGCTGTTCCACACTCTTACACAGCTGTTCCACACTCTTACACAGCTGTTCCACACTCTCACACAGCTGTTCCACAATCTCACACAGCTGTTCCACACTCTTGCACAGCTGTTCCAAGGCCTTATACATCTGTTCCACGCTCTCACCCAGCTGGTCCACAATCTTATACAGCTGTTCCACACTCTTACACAGCTGTTCCACATTCTTACACAGCTGTTCCACACTCTTACACAGCTGTTCCACACTCTTACACAGCTGTTCCACTCTCTCACACAGCTGTTCCACAATCTCACACAGCTGTTCCACGCTCTCACACAGCTGTTCCACACTCACAGCAGCTGTTCCACAGTCTTACACAGCTGTTCCAAACTCTCGCACAGCTGTTCCACACTCTTGCACAGCTGTTCCAAAGCCTTATACATCTGTTCCACGCTCTCACCCAGCTGGTCCACAATCTTATACAGCTGTTCCACACTCTTACACAGCTGTTCCACATTCTTACACAGCTGTTCCACATTCTTACACAGCTGTTCCACAGTCTTACACAGCTGTTCCACAATCTCACACAGCTGTTCCACACTCTCACAGAGCTGTTCCACGCTCTCACACAGCTGTTCCACGCTCTCACACAGCTGTTCCACGCTCTCACACAGCTGTTCCACACTCTCACACAGCTGTTCCACAGTCTCACACAACTGTACCACACTCTTACACAGCTGTTCCACACTCTTACAAAACTGTTCCACAATCTCACACAGCTGTTCCACCCTCTCACACAGCTGTTCCACACTCTCACACAGCTGTTCCACAGTCTCACACAGCTGTCCAACAATCTGACACAGCTGTTCCACACTTACACAGCTGTTCCATAATCTCACACAGCTGTTCCCCACTCTCACACAGCTGTTCCACAATCTCACACAGCTGTTCTACGCTCACACACAGCTGTTCCACGCTCTCACACAGCAGTTCCACGCTCTTACACAGCTGTTCTACACTCTTGCACAGCTGTTCCACAGTCTTACACAGCTGTTCCACAATCTCACACAGCTGTTCCACAATCTCACACAGCTGTTCCACAGTCTCACACAGCTGTTCCACAATCTCACACAGCTGTTCCACGCCCTCACACAGTTGTTCCACGCGCTCACACAGCTGTTCCACAGTCTTACACAGCTGTTCCACGTTCTCACACAGCGGTTCCCTCTCTCACACAGCTGTTCCACACTCTTGCACAGTTGTTCCACACTCTCACACAGCTGTTCTACGTTCTCACACAGCTGTTCCACACTCTCACACAGCTGTTCCACGTTCTCACACAGCTGTTCCACAGTCTTACACAGCTGTTCCGCGTTCTCACACAGCTGTTCCACGCTCTCACACAGCTGTTCCACACTCTTGCACAGCTGTTCCACACTCTTACACAGCTGTGCCACACTCTCACACAGCTGTTCCACAGTCTCACGCAGCTGTTCCACAATCTCACACAGCTGTTCCACACTCTCACACAGCTGTTCCACACTCTTGCACAGTTGTTCCAAACTCTCACACAGCTGTTCCAGACGCTCACACAGCTGTTCCACACTCTCACACAGCTGTTCCACATTGTCACTCAGCTGTTCCACACTCATACACAGCTGTTCCACACTCTCACACAGCTGTTCCACACTCTTGCACAGTTGTTCCACACTCTCACACAGCTGTTCCACGTTCTCACACAGCTGTTCCACACTCTCACACAGCTGTTCCACACACACACAGCTGTCCCACACTCTTACACAGCTGTTCCACACTGTTGCACAGCTGTTCCACAGTCTTACACATCTGTTCCACGCTCTCACACAGCTGGTCCACAGCCTTACACAGCTGTTCCACACTCTTTCACAGCTGTGCCACACTCTCACACAGCTGTTCCACAGTCTTACGCAGCTGTTCCATTCTCTCACACAGCTGTTCCACACTCTTACACATCTGTTCAGCGCTCTTACACAGCTGCTCCACACTCTGACACAGCTGTTCCACACTCTGACACAGCTATTCCACACTCTCAAACAGCTGGTCCACACTCTCACACAGCTGTTCCACCGTCTTACGCAACGGTTCCACACTCCAACTCAGCTGTTCCACACTTTCACACAGCTATTCCACAGTCTTACACAGCTGTTCCACACTCTCACACATCTGTTCCCCGCTCTCACACAGCTGGCCCACAGTCTTTCACAGCTGTTCCACACTCTTACACAGCTGTGCCACACTCTCACACAGCTGTTCCACACTCTCACACAGCTGTTCCACAATCTTACACAGCTGTTCCACACTATCACACAGCTGTTCCACAGTCTTACACATCTGTTCAACGCTCTCACACAGCTGTTCCACACTCTCACACAGCTGTTCCACACTCTTACACAGCTGTTCCACACTCTGACACAGCTGTTCCACACTCTCAAACAGCTGTTCCACGCCCTCACACAGCTGTTCCACCGTCATACGCAACTGTTCCAAAGTCTTACTCAGCTGTTCCACACTCTTGCACAGCTGTTCCACATTCTCACACAGCTGTTCCACAGTCTTACACAGCTGTTCCACACTCTCTCACAGCTGTTCCACACACACACAGCTGTTCCACAGTCTTGCGCTGCTGTTCCACACTCTTACAAAGCTGTTCCTCAGTCGTACACAGCTTTTCCACGCTCTCACACAGCTGTTCCATACACTTACACAGGTGTTCCACACTCTTACACAGCTGTCCCAAACTCTCACACAGCTGTTCCACACTCACGCCGCTGTTCCACACTCTCACACAGCTGTTCCACAGTCTTACACAGCTGTTCCACAGTCTTACACAGCTGTTCCACAGTCTTACACAGCTGTTCCACACTCTTACACAGCTGTTCCACACTCTTACACAGCTGTTCCACACTCTCACACAGCTGTTCCACAATCTCACACAGCTGTTCCACACTCTTGCACAGCTGTTCCAAGGCCTTATACATCTGTTCCACGCTCTCACCCAGCTGGTCCACAATCTTATACAGCTGTTCCACACTCATACACAGCTGTTCCACATTCTTACACAGCTGTTCCACACTCTTACACAGCTGTTCCACACTCTTACACAGCTGTTCCACTCTCTCACACAGCTGTTCCACAATCTCACACAGCTGTTCCACGCTCTCACACAGCTGTTCCACACTCACAGCAGCTGTTCCACAGTCTTACACAGCTGTTCCAAACTCTCGCACAGCTGTTCCACACTCTTGCACAGCTGTTCCAAAGCCTTATACATCTGTTCCACGCTCTCACCCAGCTGGTCCACAATCTTATACAGCTGTTCCACACTCTTACACAGCTGTTCCACATTCTTACACAGCTGTTCCACATTCTTACACAGCTGTTCCACAGTCTTACACAGCTGTTCCACAATCTCACACAGCTGTTCCACACTCTCACAGAGCTGTTCCACGCTCTCACACAGCTGTTCCACGCTCTCACACAGCTGTTCCACGCTCTCACACAGCTGTTCCACACTCTCACACAGCTGTTCCACAGTCTTACACATCAGTTCCACACTCTTACAGAGCTGTTCCACAGTCTCACACAACTGTACCACACTCTTACACAGCTGTTCCACACTCTTACATAGCTGTTCCACAATCTCACACAGCTGTTCCACCCTCTCACACAGCTGTTCCACACTCTCACACAGCTGTTCCACAGTCTCACACAGCTGTCCAACAATCTGACACAGCTGTTCCACACTTACACAGCTGTTCCATAATCTCACACAGCTGTTCCCCACTCTCACACAGCTGTTCCACAATCTCACACAGCTGTTCTACGCTCACACACAGCTGTTCCACGCTCTCACACAGCAGTTCCACGCTCTTACACAGCTGTTCTACACTCTTGCACAGCTGTTCCACAGTCTTACACAGCTGTTCCACAATCTCACACAGCTGTTCCACAATCTCACACAGCTGTTCCACAGTCTCACACAGCTGTTCCACAATCTCACACAGCTGTTCCACGCCCTCACACAGTTGTTCCACGCTCTCACACAGCTGTTCCACAGTCTTACACAGCTGTTCCACGTTCTCACACAGCGGTTCCCTCTCTCACACAGCTGTTCCACACTCTTGCACAGTTGTTCCACACTCTCACACAGCTGTTCTACGTTCTCACACAGCTGTTCCACACTCTCACACAGCTGTTCCACGTTCTCACACAGCTGTTCCACAGTCTTACACAGCTGTTCCACACTCTTGCACAGCTGTTCCACAGTCTTACACATCTGTTCCACGCTCTCACACAGCTGGTCCACAGTCTTACACAGCTGTTCCACACTCTTACACAGCTGTGCCACACTCTCACACAGCTGTTCCACAGTCTCACGCAGCTGTTCCACAATCTCACACAGCTGTTCCACACTCTCACACAGCTGTTCCACATACTTACACATCTGTTCCACACTCATACACAGCTGTTCCAAACTCTCACACAGCTGTTCCACACTCTTGCACAGTTGTTCCACACTCTTGCACAGTTGTTCCACACTCTTGCACAGTTGTTCCACACTCTCACACAGCTGTTCCACGTTCTCACACAGCTGTTCCACACTCTCACACAGCTGTTCCACGTTCTCACACAGCTGTTCCACGTTCTCACACAGCTGTTCCACAGTCTTACACAGCTGTTCCGCGTTCTCAGACAGCTGTCCCACACTCTTACACAGCTGTTCCACACTCTTGCACAGCTGTTCCACAGTCTTACACATCTGTTCCACGCTCTCACACAGCTGGTCCACAGTCTTACACAGCTGTTCCAAACTCTTACACAGCTGTGCCACACTCTCACACAGCTGTTCCACAGTCTCACGCAGCTGTTCCACAATCTCACACAGCTGTTCCACACTCTCACACAGCTGTTCCACACTCTTGCACAGTTGTTCCAAACTCTCACACAGCTGTTCCAGACGCTCACACAGCTGTTCCACACTCTCACACAGCTGTTCCACATTGTCACTCAGCTGTTCCACACTCATACACAGCTGTTCCACACTCTCACACAGCTGTTCCACACTCTCACACAGCTGTTCCACATACTTACACATCTGTTCCACACTCATACACAGCTGTTCCAAACTCTCACACAGCTGTTCCACACTCTTGCACAGTTGTTCCACACTCTTGCACAGTTGTTCCACACTCTTGCACAGTTGTTCCACACTCTCACACAGCTGTTCCACGTTCTCACACAGCTGTTCCACACTCTCACACAGCTGTTCCACGTTCTCACACAGCTGTTCCACGTTCTCACACAGCTGTTCCACAGTCTTACACAGCTGTTCCGCGTTCTCACACAGCTGTCCCACACTCTTACACAGCTGTTCCACACTCTTGCACAGCTGTTCCACAGTCTTACACATCTGTTCCACGCTCTCACACAGCTGGTCCACAGTCTTACACAGCTGTTCCACACTCTTACACAGCTGTGCCACACTCTCACACAGCTGTTCCACAGTCTCACGCAGCTGTTCCACAATCTCACACAGCTGTTCCACACTCTCACACAGCTGTTCCACACTCTTGCACAGTTGTTCCAAACTCTCACACAGCTGTTCCAGACGCTCACACAGCTGTTCCACACTCTCACACAGCTGTTCCACATTGTCACTCAGCTGTTCCACACTCATACACAGCTGTTCCACACTCTCACACAGCTGTTCCACACTCTTGCACAGTTGTTCCACAGTCTCACACAGCTGTTCCACGCTCTCACACAGCTGGTCCACAGTCTTACACAGCTGTTCCACACTCTTTCACAGCTGTGCCACACTCTCACACAGCTGTTCCACAGTCTTACGCAGCTGTTCCATTCTCTCACACAGCTGTTCCACACTCTTACACATCTTTTCAGCGCTCTTACACAGCTGCTCCACACTCTGACACAGCTGTTCCACACTCTGACACAGCTGTTCCACACTCTCAAACAGCTGTTCCACACTCTCACACAGCTGTTCCACCGTCTTACGCAACGGTTCCACACTCTTGCACAGCTGTTCCACACTTTCACACAGCTCTTCCACAGTCTTACACAGCTGTTCCACACTCTCACACAGCTGTTCCACACACACACAGCTGTTCCACACCCTTACACAGCTGTTCCACACTCTTGCACAGCTGTTCCACAGTCTTACACATCTGTTCCACGCTCTCACACAGCTGGCCCACAGTCTTACACAGCTGTTCCACACTCTTACACAGCTGTTCCACACTCTTACACAGCTGTTCCACACTCTGACACAGCTGTTCCACACTCTCAAACAGCTGTTCCACGCCCTCACACAGCTGTTCCACCGTCATGCGCAACTGTTCCAAAGTCTTACTCAGCTGTTCCACACTCTCACACAGCTGTTCCACACTCTTGCACAGTTGTTCCAAACTCTCACACAGCTGTTCCAGACGCTCACACAGCTGTTCCACACTCTCACACAGCTGTTCCACATTGTCACTCAGCTGTTCCACCCTCTCACACAGCTGTTCCACACTCTCACACAGCTGTTCCACAGTCTCACACAGCTGTCCAACAATCTGACACAGCTGTTCCACACTTACACAGCTGTTCCATAATCTCACACAGCTGTTCCCCACTCTCACACAGCTGTTCCACAATCTCACACAGCTGTTCTACGCTCACACACAGCTGTTCCACGCTCTCACACAGCAGTTCCACGCTCTTACACAGCTGTTCTACACTCTTGCACAGCTGTTCCACAGTCTTACACAGCTGTTCCACAATCTCACACAGCTGTTCCACAATCTCACACAGCTGTTCCACAGTCTCACACAGCTGTTCCACAATCTCACACAGCTGTTCCACGCCCTCACACAGTTGTTCCACGCTCTCACACAGCTGTTCCACAGTCTTACACAGCTGTTCCACGTTCTCACACAGCGGTTCCCTCTCTCACACAGCTGTTCCACACTCTTGCACAGTTGTTCCACACTCTCACACAGCTGTTCTACGTTCTCACACAGCTGTTCCACACTCTCACACAGCTGTTCCACGTTCTCACACAGCTGTTCCACAGTCTTGCACAGCTGTTCCACAGTCTTACACATCTGTTCCACGCTCTCACACAGCTGGTCCACAGTCTTACACAGCTGTTCCACACTCTTACACAGCTGTGCCACACTCTCACACAGCTGTTCCACAGTCTCACGCAGCTGTTCCACAATCTCACACAGCTGTTCCACACTCTCACACAGCTGTTCCACATACTTACACATCTGTTCCACACTCATACACAGCTGTTCCAAACTCTCACACAGCTGTTCCACACTCTTGCACAGTTGTTCCACACTCTTGCACAGTTGTTCCACACTCTTGCACAGTTGTTCCACACTCTCACACAGCTGTTCCACGTTCTCACACAGCTGTTCCACACTCTCACACAGCTGTTCCACGTTCTCACACAGCTGTTCCACGTTCTCACACAGCTGTTCCACAGTCTTACACAGCTGTTCCGCGTTCTCACACAGCTGTCCCACACTCTTACACAGCTGTTCCACACTCTTGCACAGCTGTTCCACAGTCTTACACATCTGTTCCACGCTCTCACACAGCTGGTCCACAGTCTTACACAGCTGTTCCACACTCTTACACAGCTGTGCCACACTCTCACACAGCTGTTCCACAGTCTCACGCAGCTGTTCCACAATCTCACACAGCTGTTCCACACTCTCACACAGCTGTTCCACACTCTTGCACAGTTGTTCCAAACTCTCACACAGCTGTTCCAGACGCTCACACAGCTGTTCCACACTCTCACACAGCTGTTCCACATTGTCACTCAGCTGTTCCACACTCATACACAGCTGTTCCACACTCTCACACAGCTGTTCCACACTCTTGCACAGTTGTTCCACAGTCTCACACAGCTGTTCCACGCTCTCACACAGCTGGTCCACAGTCTTACACAGCTGTTCCACACTCTTTCACAGCTGTGCCACACTCTCACACAGCTGTTCCACAGTCTTACGCAGCTGTTCCATTCTCTCACACAGCTGTTCCACACTCTTACACATCTTTTCAGCGCTCTTACACAGCTGCTCCACACTCTGACACAGCTGTTCCACACTCTGACACAGCTGTTCCACACTCTCAAACAGCTGTTCCACACTCTCACACAGCTGTTCCACCGTCTTACGCAACGGTTCCACACTCTTGCACAGCTGTTCCACACTTTCACACAGCTATTCCACAGTCTTACACAGCTGTTCCACACTCTCACACAGCTGTTCCACACACACACAGCTGTTCCACACCCTTACACAGCTGTTCCACACTCTTGCACAGCTGTTCCACAGTCTTACACATCTGTTCCACGCTCTCACACAGCTGGCCCACAGTCTTACACAGCTGTTCCACACTCTTACACAGCTGTTCCACACTCTTACACAGCTGTTCCACACTCTGACACAGCTGTTCCACACTCTCACACAGCTGTTCCACCGTCTTACGCAACGGTTCCACACTCTTGCACAGCTGTTCCACACTTTCACACAGCTATTCCACAGTCTTACACATCTGTTCCACGCTCTCACACAGCTGGCCCACAGTCTTACACAGCTGTTCCACACTCTTACACAGCTGTTCCACACTCTTACACAGCTGTTCCACACTCTGACACAGCTGTTCCACACTCTCAAACAGCTGTTCCACGCCCTCACACAGCTGTTCCACCGTCATGCGCAACTGTTCCAAAGTCTTACTCAGCTGTTCCACACTCTTGCACAGCTGTTCCACATTCTCACACAGATGTTCCACAGTCTTACACAGCTGTTCCACACTCTCTCACAGCTGTTCCACACACACACAGCTGTTCCACAGTCTTGCGCTGCTGTTCCACACTCTTACAAAGCTGTTCCTCAGTCGTACACAGCTGTTCCACGCTCTCACACAGCTGTTCCATACACTTACACAGGTGTTCCACACTCTTACACAGCTGTCCCAAACTCTCACACAGCTGTTCCACACTCACGCCGCTGTTCCACACTCTCACACAGCTGTTCCACAGTCTTACACAGCTGTTCCACAGTCTTACACAGCTGTTCCACAGTCTTACACAGCTGTTCCACACACTTACACAGCTGTTCCACACTCTTACACAGCTGTTCCACACTCTCACACAGCTATTCCACAATCTCACACAGCTGTTCCACGCTCTCACACAGCTGTTCCACACTCACAGCAGCTGTTCCACAGTCTTACACAGCTGTTCCAAACTCTCGCACAGCTGTTCCACACTCTTGCACAGCTGTTCCAAAGCCTTATACATCTGTTCCACGCTCTCACCCAGCTGGTCCACAATCTTACACAGCTGTTCCACATTCATACACAGCTGTTCCACAGTCTTACACAGCTGTTCCACAATCTCACACAGCTGTTCCACACTCTCACAGAACTGTTCCACGCTCTCACACAGCTGTTCCACGCTCTCACACAGCTGTTCCACGCTCTCACACAGCTGTTCCATGCTCTTACACAGCTGTTCCACACTCCTGCAAAGCTGTCCCACAGTCTTACACAGCTGTTCCACGTTCTCACACAGCTGTTCCCTCTCTCACACAGCTGTTCCACGCTTTCACACAGCTGTTCCACGCTGTTACACTGCTGTTCCACACTCCTGCACAGCTGTACCACAGTCTGACACAGCTGTTCCACCTTCTCACACAACTGTTCCCTCTCTCACACAGCTGTTCCACATTCTTGCACAGTTGTTCCACACTCTTACACAGCTGATCCACACTCTGAGACAGCTGTTCCACACACACACAGCTGTTCCACACTCTTACACAGCTGTTCCACACTCTTGCACTGCTGTTCCACAGTCTTACACATCTGTTCCACGCTCTCACACAGCTGGTCCACAGTCTTACACAGCTGTTCCACACTCTTACACAGCTGTGCCACACTCTCACACAGCTGTTCCACAGTCTTACACAGCTGTTCCACAGTCTTACACAGCTGTTCCACAATCTCACACAGCTGTTCCACAATCTCACACAGCTGTTCCACAGTCTCACACAGCTGTTCCACAATCTCACACAGCTGTTCCACGCCCTCACACAGTTGTTCCACGCTCTCACACAGCTGTTCCACAGTCTTACACAGCTGTTCCACGTTCTCACACAGCGGTTCCCTCTCTCACACAGCTGTTCCACACTCTTGCACAGTTGTTCCACACTCTCACACAGCTGTTCTACGTTCTCACACAGCTGTTCCACACTCTCACACAGCTGTTCCACGTTCTCACACAGCTGTTCCACAGTCTTACACAGCTGTTCCACACTCTTGCACAGCTGTTCCACAGTCTTACACATCTGTTCCACGCTCTCACACAGCTGGTCCACAGTCTTACACAGCTGTTCCACACTCTTACACAGCTGTGCCACACTCTCACACAGCTGTTCCACAGTCTCACGCAGCTGTTCCACAATCTCACACAGCTGTTCCACACTCTCACACAGCTGTTCCACATACTTACACATCTGTTCCACACTCATACACAGCTGTTCCAAACTCTCACACAGCTGTTCCACACTCTTGCACAGTTGTTCCACACTCTTGCACAGTTGTTCCACACTCTTGCACAGTTGTTCCACACTCTCACACAGCTGTTCCACGTTCTCACACAGCTGTTCCACACTCTCACACAGCTGTTCCACGTTCTCACACAGCTGTTCCACGTTCTCACACAGCTGTTCCACAGTCTTACACAGCTGTTCCGCGTTCTCACACAGCTGTCCCACACTCTTACACAGCTGTTCCACACTCTTGCACAGCTGTTCCACAGTCTTACACATCTGTTCCACGCTCTCACACAGCTGGTCCACAGTCTTACACAGCTGTTCCACACTCTTACACAGCTGTGCCACACTCTCACACAGCTGTTCCACAGTCTCACGCAGCTGTTCCACAATCTCACACAGCTGTTCCACACTCTCACACAGCTGTTCCACACTCTTGCACAGTTGTTCCAAACTCTCACACAGCTGTTCCAGACGCTCACACAGCTGTTCCACACTCTCACACAGCTGTTCCACATTGTCACTCAGCTGTTCCACACTCATACACAGCTGTTCCACACTCTCACACAGCTGTTCCACACTCTTGCACAGTTGTTCCACAGTCTCACACAGCTGTTCCACGCTCTCACACAGCTGGTCCACAGTCTTACACAGCTGTTCCACACTCTTTCACAGCTGTGCCACACTCTCACACAGCTGTTCCACAGTCTTACGCAGCTGTTCCATTCTCTCACACAGCTGTTCCACACTCTTACACATCTTTTCAGCGCTCTTACACAGCTGCTCCACACTCTGACACAGCTGTTCCACACTCTGACACAGCTGTTCCACACTCTCAAACAGCTGTTCCACACTCTCACACAGCTGTTCCACCGTCTTACGCAACGGTTCCACACTCTTGCACAGCTGTTCCACACTTTCACACAGCTATTCCACAGTCTTACACAGCTGTTCCACACTCTCACACAGCTGTTCCACACACACACAGCTGTTCCACACTCTTACACAGCTGTTCCACACTCTTGCACAGCTGTTCCACAGTCTTACACATCTGTTACACGCTCTCACACAGCTGGCCCACAGTCTTACACAGCTGTTCCACACTCTTACACAGCTGTTCCACACTCTTACACAGCTGTTCCACACTCTGACACAGCTGTTCCACACTCTCACACAGCTGTTCCACCGTCTTACGCAACGGTTCCACACTCTTGCACAGCTGTTCCACACTTTCACACAGCTCTTCCACAGTCTTACACAGCTGTTCCACACTCTCACACAGCTGTTCCACACACACACAGCTGTTCCACACCCTTACACAGCTGTTCCACACTCTTGCACAGCTGTTCCACAGTCTTACACATCTGTTCCACGCTCTCACACAGCTGGCCCACAGTCTTACACAGCTGTTCCACACTCTTACACAGCTGTTCCACACTCTTACACAGCTGTTCCACACTCTGACACAGCTGTTCCACACTCTCAAACAGCTGTTCCACGCCCTCACACAGCTGTTCCACCGTCATGCGCAACTGTTCCAAAGTCTTACTCAGCTGTTCCACACTCTCACACAGCTGTTCCACACTCTTGCACAGTTGTTCCAAACTCTCACACAGCTGTTCCAGACGCTCACACAGCTGTTCCACACTCTCACACAGCTGTTCCACATTGTCACTCAGCTGTTCCACACTCATACACAGCTGTTCCACACTCTCACACAGCTGTTCCACACTCTTGCACAGTTGTTCCACACTCTCACACAGCTGTTCCACGTTCTCACACAGCTGTTCCACACTCTCACACAGCTGTTCCACACACACACAGCTGTCCCACACTCTTACACAGCTGTTCCACTCTGTTGCACAGCTGTTCCACAGTCTTACACATCTGTTCCACGCTCTCACACAGCTGGTCCACAGTCTTACGCAGCTGTTCCACAGTCTTTCACAGCTGTTCCATTCTCTCACACAGCTGTTCCACACTCTTACACATCTGTTCAGCGCTCTTACACAGCTGCTCCACACTCTGACACAGCTGTTCCACACTCTGACACAGCTGTTCCACACTCTCAAACAGCTGTTCCACACTCTCACACAGCTGTTCCACCGTCTTACGCAACGGTTCCACACTCCAACTCAGCTGTTCCACACTTTCACACAGCTATTCCACAGTCTTACACAGCTGTTCCACACTCTCACACATCTGTTCCCCGCTCTCACACAGCTGGCCCACAGTCTTTCACAGCTGTTCCACACTCTTACACAGCTGTGCCACACTCTCACACAGCTGTTCCACACTCTCACACAGCTGTTCCACAATCTTACACAGCTGTTCCACACTATCACACAGCTGTTCCACAGTCTTACACATCTGTTCAACGCTCTCACACAGCTGTTCCACACTCTTACACAGCTGTTCCACACTCTTACACAGCTGTTACACACTCTGACACAGCTGTTCCACACTCTCAAACAGCTGTTCCACGCCCTCACACAGCTGTTCCACCGTCATACGCAACTGTTCCAAAGTCTTACTCAGCTGTTCCACACTCTTGCACAGCTGTTCCACATTCTCACACAGCTGTTCCAGAGTCTTACACAGCTGTTCCACACTCTCTCACAGCTGTTCCACACACGCACAGCTGTTCCACAGTCTTGCGCTGCTGTGCCACACTCTTACAAAGCTGTTCCTCAGTCGTACACAGCTTTTCCACGCTCTCACACAGCTGTTCCATACACTTACACAGGTGTTCCACACTCTTACACAGCTGTCCCAAACTCTCACACAGCTGTTCCACACTCACGCCGCTGTTCCACACTCTCACACAGCTGTTCCACAGTCTTACACAGCTGTTCCACAGTCTTACACAGCTGTTCCACAGTCTTACACAGCTGTTCCACACTCTTACACAGCTGTTCCACACTCTTACACAGCTGTTCCACACTCTCACACAGCTGTTCCACACTCACAGCAGCTGTTCCACAGTCTTACACAGCTGTTCCAAACTCTCGCACAGCTGTTCCACACTCTTGCACAGCTGTTCCAAAGCCTTATACATCTGTTCTACGCTCTCACCCAGCTGGTCCACAATCTTACACAGCTGTTCCACATTCTTACACAGCTGTTCCACAGTCTTACACAGCTGTTCCACAATCTCACACAGCTGTTCCACACTCTCACAGAACTGTTCCACGCTCTCACACAGCTGTTCCACGCTCTCACACAGCTGTTCCACGCTCTCACACAGCTGTTCCATGCTCTTACACAGCTGTTCCACACTCCTGCAAAGCTGTCCCACAGTCTTACACAGCTGTTCCACGTTCTCACACAGCTGTTCCCTCTCTCACACAGCTGTTCCACGCTTTCACACAGCTGTTCCACGCTGTTACACTGCTGTTCCACACTC
Source organism: Mustelus asterias (assembly GCF_964213995.1). NCBI lineage: Eukaryota > Metazoa > Chordata > Chondrichthyes > Carcharhiniformes > Triakidae > Mustelus > Mustelus asterias. Next base: position 42,909,143 of record NC_135813.1, read on the forward strand.
CTGCACAGCTGTACCACAGTCTGACACAGCTGTTCCACCTTCTCACACAACTGTTCCCTCTCTCACACAGCTGTTCCACATTCTTGCACAGTTGTTCCACACTCTTACACAGCTGATCCACACTCTGAGACAGCTGTTCCACACACACACAGCTGTTCCACACTCTTACACAGCTGTTCCACACTCTTGCACTGCTGTTCCACAGTCTTACACATCTGTTCCACGCTCTCACACAGCTGGTCCACAGTCTTACACAGCTGTTCCACACTCTTACACAGCTGTGCCACACTCTCACACAGCTGTTCCACAGTCTTACACAGCTGTTCCACAGTCTTACACAGCTGTTCCACAATCTCACACAGCTGTTCCACAATCTCACACAGCTGTTCCACAGTCTCACACAGCTGTTCCACAATCTCACACAGCTGTTCCACGCCCTCACACAGTTGTTCCACGCTCTCACACAGCTGTTCCACAGTCTTACACAGCTGTTCCACGTTCTCACACAGCGGTTCCCTCTCTCACACAGCTGTTCCACACTCTTGCACAGTTGTTCCACACTCTCACACAGCTGTTCTACGTTCTCACACAGCTGTTCCACACTCTCACACAGCTGTTCCACGTTCTCACACAGCTGTTCCACAGTCTTACACAGCTGTTCCACACTCTTGCACAGCTGTTCCACAGTCTTACACATCTGTTCCACGCTCTCACACAGCTGGTCCACAGTCTTACACAGCTGTTCCACACTCTTACACAGCTGTGCCACACTCTCACACAGCTGTTCCACAGTCTCACGCAGCTGTTCCACAATCTCACACAGCTGTTCCACACTCTCACACAGCTGTTCCACATACTTACACATCTGTTCCACACTCATACACAGCTGTTCCAAACTCTCACACAGCTGTTCCACACTCTTGCACAGTTGTTCCACACTCTTGCACAGTTGTTCCACACTCTTGCACAGTTGTTCCACACTCTCACACAGCTGTTCCACGTTCTCACACAGCTGTTCCACACTCTCACACAGCTGTTCCACGTTCTCACACAGCTGTTCCACGTTCTCACACAGCTGTTCCACAGTCTTACACAGCTGTTCCGCGTTCTCACACAGCTGTCCCACACTCTTACACAGCTGTTCCACACTCTTGCACAGCTGTTCCACAGTCTTACACATCTGTTCCACGCTCTCACACAGCTGGTCCACAGTCTTACACAGCTGTTCCACACTCTTACACAGCTGTGCCACACTCTCACACAGCTGTTCCACAGTCTCACGCAGCTGTTCCACAATCTCACACAGCTGTTCCACACTCTCACACAGCTGTTCCACACTCTTGCACAGTTGTTCCAAACTCTCACACAGCTGTTCCAGACGCTCACACAGCTGTTCCACACTCTCACACAGCTGTTCCACATTGTCACTCAGCTGTTCCACACTCATACACAGCTGTTCCACACTCTCACACAGCTGTTCCACACTCTTGCACAGTTGTTCCACAGTCTCACACAGCTGTTCCACGCTCTCACACAGCTGGTCCACAGTCTTACACAGCTGTTCCACACTCTTTCACAGCTGTGCCACACTCTCACACAGCTGTTCCACAGTCTTACGCAGCTGTTCCATTCTCTCACACAGCTGTTCCACACTCTTACACATCTTTTCAGCGCTCTTACACAGCTGCTCCACACTCTGACACAGCTGTTCCACACTCTGACACAGCTGTTCCACACTCTCAAACAGCTGTTCCACACTCTCACACAGCTGTTCCACCGTCTTACGCAACGGTTCCACACTCTTGCACAGCTGTTCCACACTTTCACACAGCTATTCCACAGTCTTACACAGCTGTTCCACACTCTCACACAGCTGTTCCACACACACACAGCTGTTCCACACTCTTACACAGCTGTTCCACACTCTTGCACAGCTGTTCCACAGTCTTACACATCTGTTCCACGCTCTCACACAGCTGGCCCACAGTCTTACACAGCTGTTCCACACTCTTACACAGCTGTTCCACACTCTTACACAGCTGTTCCACACTCTGACACAGCTGTTCCACACTCTCACACAGCTGTTCCACCGTCTTACGCAACGGTTCCACACTCTTGCACAGCTGTTCCACACTTTCACACAGCTCTTCCACAGTCTTACACAGCTGTTCCACACTCTCACACAGCTGTTCCACACACACACAGCTGTTCCACACCCTTACACAGCTGTTCCACACTCTTGCACAGCTGTTCCACAGTCTTACACATCTGTTCCACGCTCTCACACAGCTGGCCCACAGTCTTACACAGCTGTTCCACACTCTTACACAGCTGTTCCACACTCTTACACAGCTGTTCCACACTCTGACACAGCTGTTCCACACTCTCAAACAGCTGTTCCACGCCCTCACACAGCTGTTCCACCGTCATGCGCAACTGTTCCAAAGTCTTACTCAGCTGTTCCACACTCTCACACAGCTGTTCCACACTCTTGCACAGTTGTTCCAAACTCTCACACAGCTGTTCCAGACGCTCACACAGCTGTTCCACACTCTCACACAGCTGTTCCACATTGTCACTCAGCTGTTCCACACTCATACACAGCTGTTCCACACTCTCACACAGCTGTTCCACACTCTTGCACAGTTGTTCCACACTCTCACACAGCTGTTCCACGTTCTCACACAGCTGTTCCACACTCTCACACAGCTGTTCCACACACACACAGCTGTCCCACACTCTTACACAGCTGTTCCACTCTGTTGCACAGCTGTTCCACAGTCTTACACATCTGTTCCACGCTCTCACACAGCTGGTCCACAGTCTTACGCAGCTGTTCCACAGTCTTTCACAGCTGTTCCATTCTCTCACACAGCTGTTCCACACTCTTACACATCTGTTCAGCGCTCTTACACAGCTGCTCCACACTCTGACACAGCTGTTCCACACTCTGACACAGCTGTTCCACACTCTCAAACAGCTGTTCCACACTCTCACACAGCTGTTCCACCGTCTTACGCAACGGTTCCACACTCCAACTCAGCTGTTCCACACTTTCACACAGCTATTCCACAGTCTTACACAGCTGTTCCACACTCTCACACATCTGTTCCCCGCTCTCACACAGCTGGCCCACAGTCTTTCACAGCTGTTCCACACTCTTACACAGCTGTGCCACACTCTCACACAGCTGTTCCACACTCTCACACAGCTGTTCCACAATCTTACACAGCTGTTCCACACTATCACACAGCTGTTCCACAGTCTTACACATCTGTTCAACGCTCTCACACAGCTGTTCCACACTCTTACACAGCTGTTCCACACTCTTACACAGCTGTTACACACTCTGACACAGCTGTTCCACACTCTCAAACAGCTGTTCCACGCCCTCACACAGCTGTTCCACCGTCATACGCAACTGTTCCAAAGTCTTACTCAGCTGTTCCACACTCTTGCACAGCTGTTCCACATTCTCACACAGCTGTTCCAGAGTCTTACACAGCTGTTCCACACTCTCTCACAGCTGTTCCACACACGCACAGCTGTTCCACAGTCTTGCGCTGCTGTGCCACACTCTTACAAAGCTGTTCCTCAGTCGTACACAGCTTTTCCACGCTCTCACACAGCTGTTCCATACACTTACACAGGTGCTCCACACTCTTACACAGCTGTCCCAAACTCTCACACAGCTGTTCCACACTCACGCCGCTGTTCCACACTCTCACACAGCTGTTCCACAGTCTTACACAGCTGTTCCACAGTCTTACACAGCTGTTCCACAGTCTTACACAGCTGTTCCACACTCTTACACAGCTGTTCCACACTCTTACACAGCTGTTCCACACTCTCACACAGCTGTTCCACAATCTCACACAGCTGTTCCACACTCTTGCACAGCTGTTCCAAGGCCTTATACATCTGTTCCACGCTCTCACCCAGCTGGTCCACAATCTTATACAGCTGTTCCACACTCTTACACAGCTGTTCCACATTCTTACACAGCTGTTCCACACTCTTACACAGCTGTTCCACACTCTTACACAGCTGTTCCACACTCTCACACAGCTGTTCCACAATCTCACACAGCTGTTCCACGCTCTCACACAGCTGTTCCACACTCACAGCAGCTGTTCCACAGTCTTACACAGCTGTTCCAAACTCTCGCACAGCTGTTCCACACTCTTGCACAGCTGTTCCAAAGCCTTATACATCTGTTCCACGCTCTCACCCAGCTGGTCCACAATCTTATACAGCTGTTCCACACTCTTACACAGCTGTTCCACATTCTTACACAGCTGTTCCACATTCTTACACAGCTGTTCCACAGTCTTACACAGCTGTTCCACAATCTCACACAGCTGTTCCACACTCTCACAGAGCTGTTCCACGCTCTCACACAGCTGTTCCACGCTCTCACACAGCTGTTCCACGCTCTCACACAGCTGTTCCACAATCTCACACAGCTGTTCCACAGTCTCACACAACTGTACCACACTCTTACACAGCTGTTCCACACTCTTACATAGCTGTTCCACAATCTCACACAGCTGTTCCACCCTCTCACACAGCTGTTCCACACTCTCACACAGCTGTTCCACAGTCTCACACAGCTGTCCAACAATCTGACACAGCTGTTCCACACTTACACAGCTGTTCCATAATCTCACACAGCTGTTCCCCACTCTCACACAGCTGTTCCACAATCTCACACAGCTGTTCTACGCTCACACACAGCTGTTCCACGCTCTCACACAGCAGTTCCACGCTCTTACACAGCTGTTCTACACTCTTGCACAGCTGTTCCACAGTCTTACACAGCTGTTCCACAATCTCACACAGCTGTTCCACAATCTCACACAGCTGTTCCACAGTCTCACACAGCTGTTCCACAATCTCACACAGCTGTTCCACGCCCTCACACAGTTGTTCCACGCTCTCACACAGCTGTTCCACAGTCTTACACAGCTGTTCCACGTTCTCACACAGCGGTTCCCTCTCTCACACAGCTGTTCCACACTCTTGCACAGTTGTTCCACACTCTCACACAGCTGTTCTACGTTCTCACACAGCTGTTCCACACTCTCACACAGCTGTTCCACGTTCTCACACAGCTGTTCCACAGTCTTGCACAGCTGTTCCACAGTCTTACACATCTGTTCCACGCCCTCACACAGCTGGTCCACAGTCTTACACAGCTGTTCCACACTCTTACACAGCTGTGCCACACTCTCACACAGCTGTTCCACAGTCTCACGCAGCTGTTCCACAATCTCACACAGCTGTTCCACACTCTCACACAGCTGTTCCACATACTTACACATCTGTTCCACACTCATACACAGCTGTTCCAAACTCTCACACAGCTGTTCCACACTCTTGCACAGTTGTTCCACACTCTTGCACAGTTGTTCCACACTCTTGCACAGTTGTTCCACACTCTCACACAGCTGTTCCACGTTCTCACACAGCTGTTCCACACTCTCACACAGCTGTTCCACGTTCTCACACAGCTGTTCCACGTTCTCACACAGCTGTTCCACAGTCTTACACAGCTGTTCCGCGTTCTCACACAGCTGTCCCACACTCTTACACAGCTGTTCCACACTCTTGCACAGCTGTTCCACAGTCTTACACATCTGTTCCACGCTCTCACACAGCTGGTCCACAGTCTTACACAGCTGTTCCACACTCTTACACAGCTGTGCCACACTCTCACACAGCTGTTCCACAGTCTCACGCAGCTGTTCCACAATCTCACACAGCTGTTCCACACTCTCACACAGCTGTTCCACACTCTTGCACAGTTGTTCCAAACTCTCACACAGCTGTTCCAGACGCTCACACAGCTGTTCCACACTCTCACACAGCTGTTCCACATTGTCACTCAGCTGTTCCACACTCATACACAGCTGTTCCACACTCTCACACAGCTGTTCCACACTCTTGCACAGTTGTTCCACAGTCTCACACAGCTGTTCCACGCTCTCACACAGCTGGTCCACAGTCTTACACAGCTGTTCCACACTCTTTCACAGCTGTGCCACACTCTCACACAGCTGTTCCACAGTCTTACGCAGCTGTTCCATTCTCTCACACAGCTGTTCCACACTCTTACACATCTTTTCAGCGCTCTTACACAGCTGCTCCACACTCTGACACAGCTGTTCCACACTCTGACACAGCTGTTCCACACTCTCAAACAGCTGTTCCACACTCTCACACAGCTGTTCCACCGTCTTACGCAACGGTTCCACACTCTTGCACAGCTGTTCCACACTTTCACACAGCTATTCCACAGTCTTACACATCTATTCCACGCTCTCACACAGCTGGCCCACAGTCTTACACAGCTGTTCCACACTCTTACACAGCTGTTCCACACTCTTACACAGCTGTTCCACACTCTGACACAGCTGTTCCACACTCTCAAACAGCTGTTCCACGCCCTCACACAGCTGTTCCACCGTCATGCGCAACTGTTCCAAAGTCTTACTCAGCTGTTCCACACTCTTGCACAGCTGTTCCACATTCTCACACAGATGTTCCACAGTCTTACACAGCTGTTCCACACTCTCTCACAGCTGTTCCACACACACACAGCTGTTCCACAGTCTTGCGCTGCTGTTCCACACTCTTACAAAGCTGTTCCTCAGTCGTACACAGCTGTTCCACGCTCTCACACAGCTGTTCCATACACTTACACAGGTGTTCCACACTCTTACACAGCTGTCCCAAACTCTCACACAGCTGTTCCACACTCACGCCGCTGTTCCACACTCTCACACAGCTGTTCCACAGTCTTACACAGCTGTTCCACAGTCTTACACAGCTGTTCCACAGTCTTACACAGCTGTTCCACACACTTACACAGCTGTTCCACACTCTTACACAGCTGTTCCACACTCTCACACAGCTATTCCACAATCTCACACAGCTGTTCCACGCTCTCACACAGCTGTTCCACACTCACAGCAGCTGTTCCACAGTCTTACACAGCTGTTCCAAACTCTCGCACAGCTGTTCCACACTCTTGCACAGCTGTTCCAAAGCCTTATACATCTGTTCTACGCTCTCACCCAGCTGGTCCACAATCTTACACAGCTGTTCCACATTCTTACACAGCTGTTCCACAGTCTTACACAGCTGTTCCACAATCTCACACAGCTGTTCCACACTCTCACAGAGCTGTTCCACGCTCTCACACAGCTGTTCCACGCTCTCACACAGCTGTTCCACGCTCTCACACAGCTGTTCCATGCTCTTACACAGCTGTTCCACACTCCTGCAAAGCTGTCCCACAGTCTTACACAGCTGTTCCACGTTCTCACACAGCTGTTCCCTCTCTCACACAGCTGTTCCACGCTTTCACACAGCTGTTCCACGCTGTTACACTGCTGTTCCACACTCCTGCACAGCTGTACCACAGTCTTACACAGCTGTTCCACCTTCTCACACAACTGTTCCCTCTCTCACACAGCTGTTCCACATTCTTGCACAGTTGTTCCACACTCTTACACAGCTGATCCACACTCTGAGACAGCTGTTCCACACACACACAGCTGTTCCACACTCTTACACAGCTGTTCCACACTCTTGCACTGCTGTTCCACAGTCTTACACATCTGTTCCACGCTCTCACACAGCTGGTCCACAGTCTTACACAGCTGTTCCACACTCTTACACAGCTGTGCCACACTCTCACACAGCTGTTCCACAGTCTTACACAGCTGTTCCACAGTCTTACACAGCTGTTCCACAATCTCACACAGCTGTTCCACAATCTCACACAGCTGTTCCACAGTCTCACACAGCTGTTCCACAATCTCACACAGCTGTTCCACGCCCTCACACAGTTGTTCCACGCTCTCACACAGCTGTTCCACAGTCTTACACAGCTGTTCCACGTTCTCACACAGCGGTTCCCTCTCTCACACAGCTGTTCCACACTCTTGCACAGTTGTTCCACACTCTCACACAGCTGTTCTACGTTCTCACACAGCTGTTCCACACTCTCACACAGCTGTTCCACGTTCTCACACAGCTGTTCCACAGTCTTACACAGCTGTTCCACACTCTTGCACAGCTGTTCCACAGTCTTACACATCTGTTCCACGCTCTCACACAGCTGGTCCACAGTCTTACACAGCTGTTCCACACTCTTACACAGCTGTGCCACACTCTCACACAGCTGTTCCACAGTCTCACGCAGCTGTTCCACAATCTCACACAGCTGTTCCACACTCTCACACAGCTGTTCCACATACTTACACATCTGTTCCACACTCATACACAGCTGTTCCAAACTCTCACACAGCTGTTCCACACTCTTGCACAGTTGTTCCACACTCTTGCACAGTTGTTCCACACTCTTGCACAGTTGTTCCACACTCTCACACAGCTGTTCCACGTTCTCACACAGCTGTTCCACACTCTCACACAGCTGTTCCACGTTCTCACACAGCTGTTCCACGTTCTCACACAGCTGTCCCACACTCTTACACAGCTGTTCCACACTCTTGCACAGCTGTTCCACAGTCTTACACATCTGTTCCACGCTCTTACACAGCTGGTCCACAGTCTTACACAGCTGTTCCACACTCTTACACAGCTGTGCCACACTCTCACACAGCTGTTCCACAGTCTCACGCAGCTGTTCCACAATCTCACACAGCTGTTCCACACTCTCACACAGCTGTTCCACACTCTTGCACAGTTGTTCCAAACTCTCACACAGCTGTTCCAGACGCTCACACAGCTGTTCCACACTCTCACACAGCTGTTCCACATTGTCACTCAGCTGTTCCACACTCATACACAGCTGTTCCACACTCTCACACAGCTGTTCCACACTCTTGCACAGTTGTTCCACAGTCTCACACAGCTGTTCCACGCTCTCGCACAGCTGGTCCACAGTCTTACACAGCTGTTCCACACTCTTTCACAGCTGTGCCACACTCTCACACAGCTGTTCCACAGTCTTACGCAGCTGTTCCATTCTCTCACACAGCTGTTCCACACTCTTACACATCTTTTCAGCGCTCTTACACAGCTGCTCCACACTCTGACACAGCTGTTCCACACTCTGACACAGCTGTTCCACACTCTCAAACAGCTGTTCCACACTCTCACACAGCTGTTCCACCGTCTTACGCAACGGTTCCACACTCTTGCACAGCTGTTCCACACTTTCACACAGCTATTCCACAGTCTTACACAGCTGTTCCACACTCTCACACAGCTGTTCCACACACACACAGCTGTTCCACACTCTTACACAGCTGTTCCACACTCTTGCACAGCTGTTCCACAGTCTTACACATCTGTTACACGCTCTCACACAGCTGGCCCACAGTCTTACACAGCTGTTCCACACTCTTACACAGCTGTTCCACACTCTTACACAGCTGTTCCACACTCTGACACAGCTGTTCCACACTCTCAAACAGCTGTTCCACGCCCTCACACAGCTGTTCCACCGTCATGCGCAACTGTTCCAAAGTCTTACTCAGCTGTTCCACACTCTCACACAGCTGTTCCACACTCTTGCACAGTTGTTCCAAACTCTCACACAGCTGTTCCAGACGCTCACACAGCTGTTCCACACTCTCACACAGCTGTTCCACATTGTCACTCAGCTGTTCCACACTCATACACAGCTGTTCCACACTCTCACACAGCTGTTCCACACTCTTGCACAGTTGTTCCACACTCTCACACAGCTGTTCCACGTTCTCACACAGCCGTTCCACACTCTCACACAGCTGTTCCACACACACACAGCTGTCCCACACTCTTACACAGCTGTTCCACACTGTTGCACAGCTGTTCCACAGTCTTACACATCTGTTCCACGCTCTCACACAGCTGGTCCACAGCCTTACACAGCTGTTCCACACTCTTTCACAGCTGTGCCGCACTCTCACACAGCTGTTCCACAGTCTTACGCAGCTGTTCCATTCTCTCACACAGCTGTTCCACACTCTTACACATCTGTTCAGCGCTCTTACACAGCTGCTCCACACTCTGACACAGCTGTTCCACACTCTGACACAGCTGTTCCACACTCTCAAACAGCTGTTCCACACTCTCACACAGCTGTTCCACCGTCTTACGCAACGGTTCCACACTCCAACTCAGCTGTTCCACACTTTCACACAGCTATTCCACAGTCTTACACAGCTGTTCCACACTCTCACACATCTGTTCCCCGCTCTCACACAGCTGGCCCACAGTCTTTCACAGCTGTTCCACACTCTTACACAGCTGTGCCACACTCTCACACAGCTGTTCCACACTCTCACACAGCTGTTCCACAATCTTACACAGCTGTTCCACACTATCACACAGCTGTTCCACAGTCTTACACATCTGTTCAACGCTCTCACACAGCTGTTCCACACTCTTACACAGCTGTTCCACACTCTTACACAGCTGTTACACACTCTGACACAGCTGTTCCACACTCTCAAACAGCTGTTCCACGCCCTCACACAGCTGTTCCACCGTCATACGCAACTGTTCCAAAGTCTTACTCAGCTGTTCCACACTCTTGCACAGCTGTTCCACATTCTCACACAGTTGTTCCAGAGTCTTACACAGCTGTTCCACACTCTCTCACAGCTGTTCCACACACACAGCTGTTCCACAGTCTTGCGCTGCTGTTCCACACTCTTACAAAGCTGTTCCTCAGTCGTACACAGCTTTTCCACGCTCTCACACAGCTGTTCCATACACTTACACAGGTGTTCCACACTCTTACACAGCTGTCCCAAACTCTCACACAGCTGTTCCACACACACGCCGCTGCTCCACACTCTCACACAGCTGTTCCACAGTCTTACACAGCTGTTCCACAGTCTTACACAGCTGTTCCACAGTCTTACACAGCTGTTCCACACTCTTACACAGCTGTTCCACACTCTTACACAGCTGTTCCACACTCTCACACAGCTGTTCCACAATCTCACACAGCTGTTCCACACTCTTGCACAGCTGTTCCAAGGCCTTATACATCTGTTCCACGCTCTCACCCAGCTGGTCCACAATCTTATACAGCTGTTCCACACTCTTACACAGCTGTTCCACATTCTTACACAGCTGTTCCACACTCTTACACAGCTGTTCCACACTCTTACACAGCTGTTCCACACTCTCACACAGCTGTTCCACAATCTCACACAGCTGTTCCACGCTCTCACACAGCTGTTCCACACTCACAGCAGCTGTTCCACAGTCTTACACAGCTGTTCCAAACTCTCGCACAGCTGTTCCACACTCTTGCACAGCTGTTCCAAAGCCTTATACATCTGTTCCACGCTCTCACCCAGCTGGTCCACAATCTTATACAGCTGTTCCACACTCTTACACAGCTGTTCCACATTCTTACACAGCTGTTCCACATTCTTACACAGCTGTTCCACAGTCTTACACAGCTGTTCCACAATCTCACACAGCTGTTCCACACTCTCACAGAGCTGTTCCACGCTCTCACACAGCTGTTCCACGCTCTCACACAGCTGTTCCACGCTCTCACACAGCTGTTCCACACTCTCACACAGCTGTTCCACAGTCTTACACATCAGTTCCACACTCTTACATAGCTGTTCCACAGTCTCACACAACTGTACCACACTCTTACACAGCTGTTCCACACTCTTACATAGCTGTTCCACAATCTCACACAGCTGTTCCACCCTCTCACACAGCTGTTCCACACTCTCACACAGCTGTTCCACAGTCTCACACAGCTGTCCAACAATCTGACACAGCTGTTCCACACTTACACAGCTGTTCCATAATCTCACACAGCTGTTCCCCACTCTCACACAGCTGTTCCACAATCTCACACAGCTGTTCTACGCTCACACACAGCTGTTCCACGCTCTCACACAGCAGTTCCACGCTCTTACACAGCTGTTCTACACTCTTGCACAGCTGTTCCACAGTCTTACACAGCTGTTCCACAATCTCACACAGCTGTTCCACAATCTCACACAGCTGTTCCACAGTCTCACACAGCTGTTCCACAATCTCACACAGCTGTTCCACGCCCTCACACAGTTGTTCCACGCTCTCACACAGCTGTTCCACAGTCTAACACAGCTGTTCCACGTTCTCACACAGCGGTTCCCTCTCTCACACAGCTGTTCCACACTCTTGCACAGTTGTTCCACACTCTCACACAGCTGTTCTACGTTCTCACACAGCTGTTCCAAACTCTCACACAGCTGTTCCACGTTCTCACACAGCTGTTCCACAGTCTTACACAGCTGTTCCACACTCTTGCACAGCTGTTCCACAGTCTTACACATCTGTTCCACGCTCTCACACAGCTGGTCCACAGTCTTACACAGCTGTTCCACACTCTTACACAGCTGTGCCACACTCTCACACAGCTGTTCCACAGTCTCACGCAGCTGTTCCACAATCTCACACAGCTGTTCCACACTCTCACACAGCTGTTCCACATACTTACACATCTGTTCCACACTCATACACAGCTGTTCCAAACTCTCACACAGCTGTTCCACACTCTTGCACAGTTGTTCCACACTCTTGCACAGTTGTTCCACACTCTTGCACAGTTGTTCCACACTCTCACACAGCTGTTCCACGTTCTCACACAGCTGTTCCACACTCTCACACAGCTGTTCCACGTTCTCACACAGCTGTTCCACGTTCTCACAGAGCTGTCCCACACTCTTACACAGCTGTTCCACACTCTTGCACAGCTGTTCCACAGTCTTACACAGCTGTTCCGCGTTCTCACACAGCTGTCCCACACTCTTACACAGCTGTTCCACACTCTTGCACAGCTGTTCCACAGTCTTACACATCTGTTCCACGCTCTCACACAGCTGGTCCACAGTCTTACACAGCTGTTCCACACTCTTACACAGCTGTGCCACACTCTCACACAGCTGTTCCACAGTCTCACGCAGCTGTTCCACAATCTCACACAGCTGTTCCACACTCTCACACAGCTGTTCCACACTCTTGCACAGTTGTTCCAAACTCTCACACAGCTGTTCCAGACGCTCACACAGCTGTTCCACACTCTCACACAGCTGTTCCACATTGTCACTCAGCTGTTCCACACTCATACACAGCTGTTCCACACTCTCACACAGCTGTTCCACACTCTTGCACAGTTGTTCCACAGTCTCACACAGCTGTTCCACGCTCTCACACAGCTGGTCCACAGTCTTACACAGCTGTTCCACACTCTTTCACAGCTGTGCCACACTCTCACACAGCTGTTCCACAGTCTTACGCAGCTGTTCCATTCTCTCACACAGCTGTTCCACACTCTTACACATCTTTTCAGCGCTCTTACACAGCTGCTCCACACTCTGACACAGCTGTTCCACACTCTGACACAGCTGTTCCACACTCTCAAACAGCTGTTCCACACTCTCACACAGCTGTTCCACCGTCTTACGCAACGGTTCCACACTCTTGCACAGCTGTTCCACACTTTCACACAGCTATTCCACAGTCTTACACAGCTGTTCCACACTCTCACACAGCTGTTCCACACACACACAGCTGTTCCACACCCTTACACAGCTGTTCCACACTCTTGCACAGCTGTTCCACAGTCTTACACATCTGTTCCACGCTCTCACACAGCTGGCCCACAGTCTTACACAGCTGTTCCACACTCTTACACAGCTGTTCCACACTCTTACACAGCTGTTCCACACTCTGACACAGCTGTTCCACACTCTCAAACAGCTGTTCCACGCCCTCACACAGCTGTTCCACCGTCATGCGCAACTGTTCCAAAGTCTTACTCAGCTGTTCCACACTCTTGCACAGCTGTTCCACATTCTCACACAGATGTTCCACAGTCTTACACAGCTGTTCCACACTCTCTCACAGCTGTTCCACACACACACAGCTGTTCCACAGTCTTGCGCTGCTGTTCCACACTCTTACAAAGCTGTTCCTCAGTCGTACACAGCTGTTCCACGCTCTCACACAGCTGTTCCATGCACTTACACAGGTGTTCCACACTCTTACACAGCTGTCCCAAACTCTCACACAGCTGTTCCACACTCACGCCGCTGTTCCACACTCTCACACAGCTGTTCCACAGTCTTACACAGCTGTTCCACAGTCTTACACAGCTGTTCCACAGTCTTACACAGCTGTTCCACACACTTACACAGCTGTTCCACACTCTTACACAGCTGTTCCACACTCTCACACAGCTATTCCACAATCTCACACAGCTGTTCCACGCTCTCACACAGCTGTTCCACACTCACAGCAGCTGTTCCACAGTCTTACACAGCTGTTCCAAACTCTCGCACAGCTGTTCCACACTCTTGCACAGCTGTTCCAAAGCCTTATACATCTGTTCCACGCTCTCACCCAGCTGGTCCACAATCTTACACAGCTGTTCCACATTCTTACACAGCTGTTCCACAGTCTTACACAGCTGTTCCACAATCTCACACAGCTGTTCCACACTCTCACACAGCTGTTCCACGCTCTCACACAGCTGTTCCACGCTCTCACACAGCTGTTCCACGCTCTCACACAGCTGTTCCATGCTCTTACACAGCTGTTCCACACTCCTGCAAAGCTGTCCCACAGTCTTACACAGCTGTTCCACGTTCTCACACAGCTGTTCCCTCTCTCACACAGCTGTTCCCTCTCTCACACAGCTGTTCCACGCTCTCACACAGCTGTTCCACGCTCTTACACTGCTGTTCCACACTCCTGCACAGCTGTACCACAGTCTTACACAGCTGTTCCACCTTCTCACACAACTGTTCCCTCTCTCACACAGCTGTTCCACATTCTTGCACAGTTGTTCCACACTCTTACACAGCTGATCCACACTCTGAGACAGCTGTTCCACACACACACAGCTGTTCCACACTCTTACACAGCTGTTCCACACTCTTGCACTGCTGTTCCACAGTCTTACACATCTGTTCCACGCTCTCACACAGCTGGTCCACAGTCTTACACAGCTGTTCCACACTCTTACACAGCTGTGCCACACTCTCACACAGCTGTTCCACAGTCTTATGCAGCTGTTCCACAATCTTACACAGCTGTTCCACACTCTCACACAGCTGTTCCACACTCTTGCACAGTTGTTCCACACTCTCACACAGCTGTTCCACGCTCTCACACAGCTGGTCCACAGTCTTACACAGCTGTTCCACACTCTTTCACAGCTGTGCCACACTCTCACACAGCTGTTCCACAGTCTTACGCAGCTGTTCCATTCTCTCACACAGCTGTTCCACACTCTTACACATCTTTTCAGCGCTCTTACACAGCTGCTCCACACTCTGACACAGCTGTTCCACACTCTGACACAGCTGTTCCACACTCTCAAACAGCTGTTCCACACTCTCACACAGCTGTTCCACCGTCTTACGCAACGGTTCCACACTCTTGCACAGCTGTTCCACACTTTCACACAGCTATTCCACAGTCTTACACAGCTGTTCCACACTCTCACACAGCTGTTCCACACACACACAGCTGTTCCACACCCTTACACAGCTGTTCCACACTCTTGCACAGCTGTTCCACAGTCTTACACATCTGTTCCACGCTCTCACACAGCTGGCCCACAGTCTTACACAGCTGTTCCACACTCTTACACAGCTGTTCCACACTCTTACACAGCTGTTCCACACTCTGACACAGCTGTTCCACACTCTCAAACAGCTGTTCCACGCCCTCACACAGCTGTTCCACCGTCATGCGCAACTGTTCCAAAGTCTTACTCAGCTGTTCCACACTCTTGCACAGCTGTTCCACATTCTCACACAGATGTTCCACAGTCTTACACAGCTGTTCCACACTCTCTCATAGCTGTTCCACACACACACAGCTGTTCCACAGTCTTGCGCTGCTGTTCCACACTCTTACAAAGCTGTTCCTCAGTCGTACACAGCTGTTCCACGCTCTCACACAGCTGTTCCATACACTTACACAGGTGTTCCACACTCTTACACAGCTGTCCCAAACTCTCACACAGCTGTTCCACACTCACGCCGCTGTTCCACACTCTCGCACAGCTGTCCCACAGTCTTACACAGCTGTTCCACAGTCTTACACAGCTGTTCCACAGTCTTACACAGCTGTTCCACACACTTACACAGCTGTTCCACACTCTTACACAGCTGTTCCACACTCTCACACAGCTATTCCACAATCTCACACAGCTGTTCCACGCTCTCACACAGCTGTTCCACACTCACAGCAGCTGTTCCACAGTCTTACACAGCTGTTCCAAACTCTCGCACAGCTGTTCCACACTCTTGCACAGCTGTTCCAAAGCCTTATACATCTGTTCCACGCTCTCACCCAGCTGGTCCACAATCTTACACAGCTGTTCCACATTCTTACACAGCTGTTCCACAGTCTTACACAGCTGTTCCACAATCTCACACAGCTGTTCCACACTCTCACAGAGCTGTTCCACGCTCTCACACAGCTGTTCCACGCTCTCACACAGCTGTTCCACGCTCTCACACAGCTGTTCCATGCTCTTACACAGCTGTTCCACACTCCTGCAAAGCTGTCCCACAGTCTTACACAGCTGTTCCACGTTCTCACACAGCTGTTCCCTCTCTCACACAGCTGTTCCACGCTCTCACACAGCTGTTCCACGCTCTTACACTGCTGTTGCACACTCCTGCACAGCTGTACCACAGTCTTACACAGCTGTTCCACCTTCTCACACAACTGTTCCCTCTCTCACACAGCTGTTCCACATTCTTGCACAGTTGTTCCACACTCTTACACAGCTGATCCACACTCTGAGACAGCTGTTCCACACACACACAGCTGTTCCACACTCTTACACAGCTGTTCCACACTCTTGCACTGCTGTTCCACAGTCTTACACATCTGTTCCACGCTCTCACACAGCTGGTCCACAGTCTTACACAGCTGTTCTACACTCTTACACAGCTGTGCCACACTCTCACACAGCTGTTCCACAGTCTTATGCAGCTGTTCCACAATCTTACACAGCTGTTCCACACTCTCACACAGCTGTTCCACAGTCTTACACATCAGTTCAACGCTCTCACACAGCTGTTCCACACTCTTACACTGCTGTTCCACACTCTGCCACAGCTGTTCCACACTCTCAATCAGCTGTTCCACGCCCTCACACAGCTGTTCCACCGTCTAACGCAAGTGTTCCACAGTCTTACTCAGCTGTTCCACACTCTTGCACAGCTGTTCCACATTCTCACGCAGCTGTTCCACAGTCTTACACAGCTGTTCCACAGTCTTACACAGCTGTTCCACACTCTCACACAGCTGTTCCACACTCTCACCCAGCTGTTCCACAATCTCACACAGCTGTTCCACGCTCTCACACAGCTGTTCCACACTCACACGCAGCTGTTCCAGTCTTACACAGCTGCTCCACACTCTCACACAGCTGTTCCACACACACACAGCTGTTCCACACTCTTACACAGCTGTTCCACACTCTTACACAGCTGTGCCACACTCTCACACAGCTGTTCCACAGTCTTACGCAGCTGTTCCAAAATCTTACACAGCTGTTCTACACTCTTGCACAGCTGTTCCACAGTCTTACACAGCTGTTCCACAATCTCACACAGCTTTTCCACATTCTCACACATCTGTTCCACGCTCTCACTCAGCTGTTCCACGCTCTCACACAGCTGTTCCACGCTCTCACACAGCTGTTCCACGCTCTTACACAGCTGTTCCACACTCTGCACAGCTGTTCCACAGTCTTACACAGCTGTTCCACGTTCTCACACAGCGGTTCCCTCTCTCACACAGCTGTTCCACACTCTTGCACAGCTGTTCCACACTCTTACACAGCTGTTCCACGTTCTCACACATCTGTTCCACAGTCTTACACAGCTGTTCCGCGTTCTCACACAGCTGTCCCGCACTCTTGCACAGCTGTTCCACACTCTTGCACAGCTGTTCCACAGTCTTACACATCTGTTCCACGCTCTCACACAGCTCGTCCACACTCTTACACAGCTGTTCCACACTCTTACACAGCTGTGCCACACTCTCACACAGCTGTTCCACAGTCTTACGCAGCTGTTCCACACTCTCACACAGCTGTTCCACATACTTACACATCTGTTCCACACTCATACACAGCTGTTCCACACTCTCACACAGCTGTTCCACACTCTTGCACAGTTGTTCCACACTCTTACACAGCTGATCCACACTCTGACACAGCTGTTCCACACTCTCTCACAGCTGTTCCACATACTTACACATCTGTTCCACACTCATACACAGCTGTTCCACACTCTCACACAGCTGTTCCACACTCTTGCACAGTTGTTCCACACTCTTACACAGCTGCTCCACACTCTGACACAGCTGTTCCACACACACACAGCTGTTCCACACTCTTACACAGCTGTTCCACACTCTTGCACTGCTGTTCCACAGTCTTGCACATCTGTTCCACGCTCTCACACAGCTGGTCCACAGTCTTACACAGCTGTTCCACACTCTTACACAGCTGTGCCACACTCTCACACAGCTGTTCCACAGTCTTACGCAGCTGTTCCACAATCTCACACAGCTGTTCCACACTCTCACACAGCTGTTCCACATTCTTACACATCTGTTCCACACTCATACACAGCTGTTCCACACTCTCACACAGCTGTTCCACACTCTTGCACAGTTGTTCCACGCTCTCACACAGCTGTTCCAGACGCTCACACAGCTGTTCCACACTCTCACACAGCTGTTCCACACTCTCACACAGCTGTTCCACATTGTCACTCAGCTGTTCCACACTCATACACAGCTGCTCCACACTCTTGCACAGTTGTTCCACACTCTCACACAGCTGTTCCACGTTCTCACACAGCTGTTCCACACTCTTACACAGCTGTTCCACACTCTTGCACAGCTGTTCCACAGTCTTACACAGCTGTTCCACACACACAGAGCTGTTCCACACACACACAGCTGTTCCACAGTCTTGCGCTGCTGTTCCACACTCTTACAAAGCTGTTCCTCAGTCGTACACAGCTGTTCCACGCTCTCACACAGCTGTTCCATACACTTACACAGGTGTTCCACACTCTTACACAGCTGTCCCAAACTCTCACACAGCTGTTCCACACTCACGCCGCTGTTCCACACTCTCACACAGCTGTTCCACACTCTCACACAGCTGTTCCAGTCTTACACAGCTGTTCCACAGTCTTACACAGCTGTTCCACGCTCTCACACAGCTGTTCCACGCTCTCACACAGCTGTTCCACGCTCTCACACAGCTGTTCCACGCTCTCACACAGCTGTTCCACACTCCTGCACAGCTGTTCCACAGTCTCACACAGCTGTTCCACGTTCTCACACAGCTGTTCCCTCTCTCACACAGCTGTTCCACGCTCTTACACAGCTGTTTCACACTCTCACACAGCTGTTCCACGTTCTCACACAGCTGATCCACTCTCTTACACAGCTGTTCCACACACTTGCACAGCTGTTCCACAGTCTTACACAGCTGTTTCGCGTTCTCACACAGCTGTCCCACACTCTTACACAGCTGTTCACACTCTTGCACAGCTGTTCCACAGTCTTACACATCTGTTCCACGCACTCACACAGCTGGTCCACAGTCTGACACAGCTGTTCCACACTCTTACACAGCTGTGCCACACTCTCACACAGCTGTTCCACAGTCTTACGCAGCTGTTCCAAACTCACACACAGCTGTTCCACACTCACACACAGCTGTTCCACACTCACACACAGCTGTTCCACACTCTCACACAGCTGTTCCACACTCTCACACAGCTGTTCCACATTCTTACACATCTGTTCCACACTCATACACAGCTGTTCCACACTCTCACACAGCTGTTCCACACTCTTGCACAGTTGTTCCACGCTCTCACACAGCTGTTCCAGACGCTCACACAGCTGTTCCACACTCTCACACAGCTGTTCCACACTCTCACACAGCTGTTCCACAATCTCACACAGCTGTTCCACGTTCTCACACAGCTGTTCCACAGTCTTACACAGCTGTTCCACACTCTCACACAGCTGTTCCACACACACACAGCTGTTCCACACTCTTACACAGCTGTTCCACACTCATGCACAGCTGTTCCAAAGTCTTACATATCTGTTCCATGCTCTCACCCAGCTGGTCCACAATCTTATACAGCTGTTCCACACTCTTACACAGCTGTTCCACACTCTTGCACAGCTGTTCCACACTCTTACACAGCTGTGCCACACTCTCACACAGCTGTTCCACAGTCTTACGCAGCTGTTCCACTATCTTACACAGCTGTTCCACATTCTTGCACAGCTGTTCCACAGTCATACACAGCTGTTCCACAGTCTCACACAACTGTTCCACACCCTTACACAGCTGTTCCACACTCTTACACAGCTGTTCCACAATCTCACACAGCTTTTCCACACTCTCACACAGCTGTTCCACAGTCTCACACATCTGTTCCACAGTCTCACGCAGCTGTTCCACAGCCTCACGCAGCTGCTCCTCAGCCTCACACAGCTGTTCCACAGACTTACACAGCTGTTCCACTGTCTTGCACATCTATTCCATACTCTTATGCAGCTGTTCCACATTCTTGCACAGCTGTTCCACAGTCTCACACAGCTGTTCCACGCTCTCACACAGCTGTTCCACGCACTCACACAGCTGTTCCACACTCTCGCACAGCTGTTACACGCTCTCACACAGCTGCTCCACAGTCTTACACAGCTGTTCCACGCTCTCACACAGCTGTTCCACACTCTCACACAGCTGTTCCACAGTCTTACACATCAGTTCCACACTCTTACATAGCTGTTCCACACTCTCACACAGCTGTTCCACAGTCTCACACAACTGTACCACACTCTTACACAGCTGTTCCACACTCTTACAGAGCTGTTCCACAATCTCACACAGCTGTTCCACACTCTCACACAGCTGTTCCACAATCTCACACAGCTGTTCTACGCTCACACACAGCTGTTCCATGCTCGCACACAGCAGTTCCAGGCTCTTACACATCTGTTCCACACTCATACACAGCTGTTCCACACTCTCACACAGCTGTTCCACACTCTTGCACAGTTGTTCCACGCTCTCACACAGCTGTTCCAGACGCTCACACAGCTGTTCCACACTCTCACACAGCTGTTCCACACTCTCACACAGCTGTTCCACATTGTCACTCAGCTGTTCCACACTCATACACAGCTGCTCCACACTCTTGCACAGTTGTTCCACACTCTCACACAGCTGTTCCACGTTCTCACACAGCTGTTCCACACTCTTACACAGCTGTTCCACACTCTTGCACAGCTGTTCCACAGTCTTACACAGCTGTTCCACACACACAGAGCTGTTCCACACACACACAGCTGTTCCACAGTCTTGCGCTGCTGTTCCACACTCTTACAAAGCTGTTCCTCAGTCGTACACAGCTGTTCCACGCTCTCACACAGCTGTTCCATACACTTACACAGGTGTTCCACACTCTTACACAGCTGTCCCAAACTCTCACACAGCTGTTCCACACTCACGCCGCTGTTCCACACTCTCACACAGCTGTTCCACACTCTCACACAGCTGTTCCAGTCTTACACAGCTGTTCCACAGTCTTACACAGCTGTTCCACGCTCTCACACAGCTGTTCCACGCTCTCACACAGCTGTTCCACGCTCTCACACAGCTGTTCCACGCTCTCACACAGCTGTTCCACACTCCTGCACAGCTGTTCCACAGTCTCACACAGCTGTTCCACGTTCTCACACAGCTGTTCCCTCTCTCACACAGCTGTTCCACGCTCTTACACAGCTGTTTCACACTCTCACACAGCTGTTCCACGTTCTCACACAGCTGATCCACTCTCTTACACAGCTGTTCCACACACTTGCACAGCTGTTCCACAGTCTTACACAGCTGTTCCGCGTTCTCACACAGCTGTCCCACACTCTTACACAGCTGTTCACACTCTTGCACAGCTGTTCCACAGTCTTACACATCTGTTCCACGCACTCACACAGCTGGTCCACAGTCTGACACAGCTGTTCCACACTCTTACACAGCTGTGCCACACTCTCACACAGCTGTTCCACAGTCTTACGCAGCTGTTCCAAACTCACACACAGCTGTTCCACACTCACACACAGCTGTTCCACACTCACACACAGCTGTTCCACACTCTCACACAGCTGTTCCACACTCTCACACAGCTGTTCCACATTCTTACACATCTGTTCCACACTCATACACAGCTGTTCCACACTCTCACACAGCTGTTCCACACTCTTGCACAGTTGTTCCACGCTCTCACACAGCTGTTCCAGACGCTCACACAGCTGTTCCACACTCTCACACAGCTGTTCCACACTCTCACACAGCTGTTCCACAATCTCACACAGCTGTTCCACGCTCTCACACAGCTGTTCCACACTCACACGCAGCTGTTCCACAGTCTTACACAGCTGTTCCACACTCTCACACAGCTGTTCCACACACACACAGCTGTTCCACACTCTTACACAGCTGTTCCACACTCATGCACAGCTGTTCCAAAGTCTTACATATCTGTTCCATGCTCTCACCCAGCTGGTCCACAATCTTATACAGCTGTTCCACACTCTTACACAGCTGTTCCACACTCTTGCACAGCTGTTCCACACTCTTACACAGCTGTGCCACACTCTCACACAGCTGTTCCACAGTCTTACGCAACTGTTCCACTATCTTACACAGCTGTTCCACATTCTTGCACAGCTGTTCCACAGTCATACACAGCTGTTCCACAGTCTCACACAACTGTTCCACACCCTTACACAGCTGTTCCACACTCTTACACAGCTGTTCCACAATCTCACACAGCTTTTCCACACTCTCACACAGCTGTTCCACAGTCTCACACATCTGTTCCACAGTCTCACGCAGCTGTTCCACAGCCTCACGCAGCTGCTCCTCAGCCTCACACAGCTGTTCCACAGACTTACACAGCTGTTCCACTGTCTTGCACATCTATTCCATACTCTTATGCAGCTGTTCCACATTCTTGCACAGCTGTTCCACAGTCTCACACAGCTGTTCCACGCACTCACACAGCTGTTCCACACTCTCGCACAGCTGTTACACGCTCTCACACAGCTGCTCCACAGTCTTACACAGCTGTTCCACGCTCTCACACAGCTGTTCCACACTCTCACACAGCTGTTCCACAGTCTTACACATCAGTTCCACACTCTTACATAGCTGTTCCACACTCTCACACAGCTGTTCCACAGTCTCACACAACTGTACCACACTCTTACACAGCTGTTCCATACTCTTACATAGCTGTTCCACAATCTCACACAGCTGTTCCACACTCTCACACAGCTGTTCCACAATCTCACACAGCTGTTCTACGCTCACACACAGCTGTTCCATGCTCTCACACAGCAGTTCCAGGCTCTTACACAGCTGTTCTACACTCTTGCACAGCTGTTCCACAGTCTTACACAGCTGTTCCACAATCTCACACAGCTATTCCACATTCTCACAGAGCTGTTCCACAATCTCACACAGCTGTTCCATGCTCTCACACAGCTGTTCCACGCTCTCACACAGCTGTTCCACGCTCTTACACAGCTGTTCCACACTCCTGCACAGCTGTTCCACAGTCTCACACAGCTGTTCCTCGTTCCCACACAGCTGTTCCCTCTCTCACACAGCTGTTCCACACTCCTGCACAGCTGTTCCACACTCTCACACAGCTGTTCCACGTTCTCACACAGCTGTTCCACTCTCTTGCACAGCTGTTCCACACACTTGCACAGCTGTTCCACAGTCTTACACAGCTGTTCCACGTTCTCACACAGCTGTTCCACACTCTAACACAGCTGTTCCACACTCTTGCACAGCTGTTCCACAGTCTTACACATCTGTTCCACGCACTCACACAGCTGGTCCACAGTCTTACACAGCTGTTCCACACGCTTACACAGCTGTGCCACACTCTCACACAGCTGTTCCGCAGTCTTACGCAGCTGTTCCACAATCTCACACAGCTGTTCCACACTCTCACACAGCTGTTCCACATTCTTACACATCTGTTCTACACTCATACACAGCTGTTCCACACTCTCACACAGCTGTTCCACACTTTTGCACAGTTGTTCCACGCTCTCACACAGCTGTTCCAGACGCTCACACAGCTGTTCCACACTCTCACACAGCTGTTCCACACTCTCACACAGCTGTTCCACATTGTCACTCAGCTGTTCCACACTCATACACAGCTGCTCCACACTCTTGCACAGTTGTTCCACACTCTTGCACAGTTGTTTCACACTCTCACACAGCTGTTCCACGTTCTCACACAGCTGTTCCACACTCTTACACAGCTGTTCCACACTCTTGCACAGCTGTTCCACAGTCTTACACAGCTGTTCCACACACACACAGCTGTTCCTCACACACACAGCTGTTCCACAGTCTTGCGCTGCTGTTCCACACTCTTACAAAGCTGTTCCTCAGTCGTACACATCTGTTCCACGCTCTCACACAGCTGTTCCATACACTTACACAGGTGTTCCACACTCTTACACAGCTGTCCCAAACTCTCACACAGCTGTTCCACACTCACGCCGCTGTTCCACACTCTCACACAGCTGTTCCACACTCTCACACAGCTGTTCCACAGTCTTACACAGCTGTTCCACACTCTTACACAGCTGTTCCACACTCTTACACAGCTGTTCCACAATCTCACACAGCTGTTCCACGCTCTCACACAGCTGTTCCACACTCCTGCACAGCTGTTCCACAGTCTTACACAGCTGTTCCAAACTCTCGCACAGCTGTTCCACACTCTTGCACAGCTGTTCCAAAGCCTGATACATCTGTTCCACGCTCTCACCCAGCTGGTCCACAATCTTATACAGCTGTTCCACACTCTTACACAGCTGTTCCACAATCTCACACAGCTGTTCCACACTCTCACAGAGCTGTTCCACAATCTCACACAGCTGTTCCACGCTCTCACACAGCTGTTCCACGCTCTCACACAGCTGTTCCATGCTCTTACACAGCTGTTCCACACTCCTGCAAAGCTGTCCCACAGTCTTACACAGCTGTTCCACGTTCTCACACAGCTGTTCCCTCTCTCACACAGCTGTTCCACGCTCTCACACAGCTGTTCCACGCTCTCACACAGCTGTTCCACGCTCTCACACAGCTGTTCCACGCTCTCACACAGCTGTTCCACGCTCTCACACAGCTGTTCCACGCTCTTACACAGCTGTTCCAAACTCTCGCACAGCTGCTCCACACTCTTGCACAGCTGTTCCACCTTCTCACACAACTGTTCCCTCTCTCACGCAGCTGTTCCACATTCTTGCACAGTTGTTCCACACTCTTACACAGCTGATCCACACTCTGACACAGCTGTTCCACACACACACAGCTGTTCCACACTCTTACACAGCTGTTCCACACTCTTGCACTGCTGTTCCACAGTCTTACACATCTGTTCCACGCTCTCACACAGCTGGTCCACAGTCTTACACAGCTGTTCCACACTCTGACACAGCTGTGCCACACTCTTACACAGCAGTGCCACACTCTCACACAGCTGTTCCACACTCTGACACAGCTGTTCCACACTCTCAATCAGCTGTTCCACGCCCTCACACAGCTGTTCCAACGTCTAACGCAACTGTTCCACAGTCTTACTCAGCTGTTCCACACTCTTGCACAGGGGTTCCACATTCTCACACAGCTGTTCCACATTCTCACACAGCTGTTCCACAGTCTTACACAGCTGTTCCACACTCTTACACAGCTGTTCCACACTCTCACACAGCTGTTCCACAATCTCACACAGCTGCTCCACACTCTCACACAGCTGTTCCACACACACACAGCTGTTCCACACTCTTACACAGCTGTTCCACACTCTTACACAGCTGTGCCACACTCTCACACAGCTGTTCCACAGTCTTACGCAGCTGTTCCAAAATCTTACACAGCTGTTCTACACTCTTGCACAGCTGTTCCACAGTCTTACACAGCTGTTCCACAATCTCACACAGCTTTTCCACATTCTCACACATCTGTTCCACGCTCTCACTCAGCTGTTCCACGCTCTCACACAGCTGTTCCACGCTCTCACACAGCTGTTCCACGCTCTTACACAGCTGTTCCACACTCTGCACAGCTGTTCCACAGTCTTACACAGCTGTTCCACGTTCTCACACAGCGGTTCCCTCTCTCACACAGCTGTTCCACACTCTTGCACAGCTGTTCCACACTCTTACACAGCTGTTCCACGTTCTCACACATCTGTTCCACAGTCTTACACAGCTGTTCCGCGTTCTCACACAGCTGTCCCGCACTCTTGCACAGCTGTTCCACACTCTTGCACAGCTGTTCCACAGTCTGACACATCTGTTCCACGCTCTCACACAGCTCGTCCACACTCTTACACAGCTGTTCCACACTCTTACACAGCTGTGCCACACTCTCACACAGCTGTTCCACAGTCTTACGCAGCTGTTCCACACTCTCACACAGCTGTTCCACATACTTACACATCTGTTCCACACTCATACACAGCTGTTCCACACTCTCACACAGCTGTTCCACACTCTTGCACAGTTGTTCCACACTCTTACACAGCTGATCCACACTCTGACACAGCTGTTCCACACTCTCTCACAGCTGTTCCACATACTTACACATCTGTTCCACACTCATACACAGCTGTTCCACACTCTCACACAGCTGTTCCACACTCTTGCACAGTTGTTCCACACTCTTACACAGCTGCTCCACACTCTGACACAGCTGTTCCACACACACACAGCTGTTCCACACTCTTACACAGCTGTTCCACACTCTTGCACTGCTGTTCCACAGTCTTGCACATCTGTTCCACGCTCTCACACAGCTGGTCCACAGTCTTACACAGCTGTTCCACACTCTTACACAGCTGTGCCACACTCTCACACAGCTGTTCCACAGTCTTACGCAGCTGTTCCACAATCTCACACAGCTGTTCCACACTATCACACAGCTGTTCCACATTCTTACACATCTGTTCCACACTCATACACAGCTGTTCCACACTCTCACACAGCTGTTCCACACTCTTGCACAGTTGTTCCACGCTCTCACACAGCTGTTCCAGACGCTCACACAGCTGTTCCACACTCTCACACAGCTGTTCCACACTCTCACACAGCTGTTCCACATTGTCACTCAGCTGTTCCACACTCATACACAGCTGCTCCACACTCTTGCACAGTTGTTCCACACTCTCACACAGCTGTTCCACGTTCTCACACAGCTGTTCCACACTCTTACACAGCTGTTCCACACTCTTGCACAGCTGTTCCACAGTCTTACACAGCTGTTCCACACACACAGAGCTGTTCCACACACACACAGCTGTTCCACAGTCTTGCGCTGCTGTTCCACACTCTTACAAAGCTGTTCCTCAGTCGTACACAGCTGTTCCACGCTCTCACACAGCTGTTCCATACACTTACACAGGTGTTCCACACTCTTACACAGCTGTCCCAAACTCTCACACAGCTGTTCCACACTCACGCCGCTGTTCCACACTCTCACACAGCTGTTCCACACTCTCACACAGCTGTTCCAGTCTTACACAGCTGTTCCACAGTCTTACACAGCTGTTCCACGCTCTCACACAGCTGTTCCACGCTCTCACACAGCTGTTCCACGCTCTCACACAGCTGTTCCACGCTCTCACACAGCTGTTCCACACTCCTGCACAGCTGTTCCACAGTCTCACACAGCTGTTCCACGTTCTCACACAGCTGTTCCCTCTCTCACACAGCTGTTCCACGCTCTTACACAGCTGTTTCACACTCTCACACAGCTGTTCCACGTTCTCACACAGCTGATCCACTCTCTTACACAGCTGTTCCACACACTTGCACAGCTGTTCCACAGTCTTACACAGCTGTTCCGCGTTCTCACACAGCTGTCCCACACTCTTACACAGCTGTTCACACTCTTGCACAGCTGTTCCACAGTCTTACACATCTGTTCCACGCACTCACACAGCTGGTCCACAGTCTGACACAGCTGTTCCACACTCTTACACAGCTGTGCCACACTCTCACACAGCTGTTCCACAGTCTTACGCAGCTGTTCCAAACTCACACACAGCTGTTCCACACTCACACACAGCTGTTCCACACTCACACACAGCTGTTCCACACTCATACACAGCTGTTCCACACTCTCACACAGCTGTTCCACACTCTTGCACAGTTGTTCCACGCTCTCACACAGCTGTTCCAGACGCTCACACAGCTGTTCCACACTCTCACACAGCTGTTCCACACTCTCACACAGCTGTTCCACAATCTCACACAGCTGTTCCACGCTCTCACACAGCTGTTCCACACTCACACGCAGCTGTTCCACAGTCTTACACAGCTGTTCCACACTCTCACACAGCTGTTCCACACACACACAGCTGTTCCACACTCTTACACAGCTGTTCCACACTCATGCACAGCTGTTCCAAAGTATTACATATCTGTTCCATGCTCTCACCCAGCTGGTCCACAATCTTATACAGCTGTTCCACACTCTTACACAGCTGTTCCACACTCTTGCACAGCTGTTCCACACTCTTACACAGCTGTGCCACACTCTCACACAGCTGTTCCACAGTCTTACGCAGCTGTTCCACTATCTTACACAGCTGTTCCACATTCTTGCACAGCTGTTCCACAGTCATACACAGCTGTTCCACAGTCTCACACAACTGTTCCACACCCTTACACAGCTGTTCCACACTCTTACACAGCTGTTCCACAATCTCACACAGCTTTTCCACACTCTCACACAGCTGTTCCACAGTCTCACACATCTGTTCCACAGTCTCACGCAGCTGTTCCACAGCCTCACGCAGCTGCTCCTCAGCCTCACACAGCTGTTCCACAGACTTACACAGCTGTTCCACTGTCTTGCACATCTATTCCATACTCTTATGCAGCTGTTCCACATTCTTGCACAGCTGTTCCACAGTCTCACACAGCTGTTCCACGCTCTCACACAGCTGTTCCACGCACTCACACAGCTGTTCCACACTCTCGCACAGCTGTTACACGCTCTCACACAGCTGCTCCACAGTCTTACACAGCTGTTCCACGCTCTCACACAGCTGTTCCACACTCTCACACAGCTGTTCCACAGTCTTACACATCAGTTCCACACTCTTACATAGCTGTTCCACACTCTCACACAGCTGTTCCACAGTCTCACACAACTGTACCACACTCTTACACAGCTGTTCCACACTCTTACATAGCTGTTCCACAATCTCACACAGCTGTTCCACACTCTCACACAGCTGTTCCACAATCTCACACAGCTGTTCCACACTCTTACACAGCTGTTCCACACTCTCACACAGCTGTTCCACAATCTCACACAGCTGCTCCACACTCTCACACAGCTGTTCCACACACACACAGCTGTTCCACACTCTTACACAGCTGTTCCACACTCTTACACAGCTGTGCCACACTCTTACACAGCTGTTCCACACTCTCACACAGCTGTTCCACAATCTCACACAGCTGCTCCACACTCTCACACAGCTGTTCCACACACACACAGCTGTTCCACACTCTTACACAGCTGTTCCACACTCTTACACAGCTGTGCCACACTCTCACACAGCTGTTCCACAGTCTTACGCAGCTGTTCCAAAATCTTACACAGCTGTTCCACACTCTTGCACAGGGGTTCCACATTCTCACACAGCTGTTCCACATTCTCACACAGCTGTTCCACAGTCTTACACAGCTGTTCCACACTCTTACACAGCTGTTCCACACTCTCACACAGCTGTTCCACAATCTCACACAGCTGCTCCACACTCTCACACAGCTGTTCCACACACACACAGCTGTTCCACACTCTTACACAGCTGTTCCACACTCTTACACAGCTGTGCCACACTCTCACACAGCTGTTCCACAGTCTTACGCAGCTGTTCCAAAATCTTACACAGCTGTTCTACACTCTTGCACAGCTGTTCCACAGTCTTACACAGCTGTTCCACAATCTCACACAGCTTTTCCACATTCTCACACATCTGTTCCACGCTCTCACTCAGCTGTTCCACGCTCTCACACAGCTGTTCCACGCTCTCACACAGCTGTTCCACGCTCTTACACAGCTGTTCCACACTCTGCACAGCTGTTCCACAGTCTTACACAGCTGTTCCACGTTCTCACACAGCGGTTCCCTCTCTCACACAGCTGTTCCACACTCTTGCACAGCTGTTCCACACTCTTACACAGCTGTTCCACGTTCTCACACATCTGTTCCACAGTCTTACACAGCTGTTCCGCGTTCTCACACAGCTGTCCCGCACTCTTGCACAGCTGTTCCACACTCTTGCACAGCTGTTCCACAGTCTGACACATCTGTTCCACGCTCTCACACAGCTCGTCCACACTCTTACACAGCTGTTCCACACTCTTACACAGCTGTGCCACACTCTCACACAGCTGTTCCACAGTCTTACGCAGCTGTTCCACACTCTCACACAGCTGTTCCACATACTTACACATCTGTTCCACACTCATACACAGCTGTTCCACACTCTCACACAGCTGTTCCACACTCTTGCACAGTTGTTCCACACTCTTACACAGCTGATCCACACTCTGACACAGCTGTTCCACACTCTCTCACAGCTGTTCCACATACTTACACATCTGTTCCACACTCATACACAGCTGTTCCACACTCTCACACAGCTGTTCCACACTCTTGCACAGTTGTTCCACACTCTTACACAGCTGCTCCACACTCTGACACAGCTGTTCCACACACACACAGCTGTTCCACACTCTTACACAGCTGTTCCACACTCTTGCACTGCTGTTCCACAGTCTTGCACATCTGTTCCACGCTCTCACACAGCTGGTCCACAGTCTTACACAGCTGTTCCACACTCTTACACAGCTGTGCCACACTCTCACACAGCTGTTCCACAGTCTTACGCAGCTGTTCCACAATCTCACACAGCTGTTCCACACTCTCACACAGCTGTTCCACATTCTTACACATCTGTTCCACACTCATACACAGCTGTTCCACACTCTCACACAGCTGTTCCACACTCTTGCACAGTTGTTCCACGCTCTCACACAGCTGTTCCAGACGCTCACACAGCTGTTCCACACTCTCACACAGCTGTTCCACACTCTCACACAGCTGTTCCACATTGTCACTCAGCTGTTCCACACTCATACACAGCTGCTCCACACTCTTGCACAGTTGTTCCACACTCTCACACAGCTGTTCCACGTTCTCACACAGCTGTTCCACACTCTTACACAGCTGTTCCACACTCTTGCACAGCTGTTCCACAGTCTTACACAGCTGTTCCACACACACAGAGCTGTTCCACACACACACAGCTGTTCCACAGTCTTGCGCTGCTGTTCCACACTCTTACAAAGCTGTTCCTCAGTCGTACACAGCTGTTCCACGCTCTCACACAGCTGTTCCATACACTTACACAGGTGTTCCACACTCTTACACAGCTGTCCCAAACTCTCACACAGCTGTTCCACACTCACGCCGCTGTTCCACACTCTCACACAGCTGTTCCACACTCTCACACAGCTGTTCCAGTCTTACACAGCTGTTCCACAGTCTTACACAGCTGTTCCACGCTCTCACACAGCTGTTCCACGCTCTCACACAGCTGTTCCACGCTCTCACACAGCTGTTCCACGCTCTCACACAGCTGTTCCACACTCCTGCACAGCTGTTCCACAGTCTCACACAGCTGTTCCACGTTCTCACACAGCTGTTCCCTCTCTCACACAGCTGTTCCACGCTCTTACACAGCTGTTTCACACTCTCACACAGCTGTTCCACGTTCTCACACAGCTGATCCACTCTCTTACACAGCTGTTCCACACACTTGCACAGCTGTTCCACAGTCTTACACAGCTGTTCCGCGTTCTCACACAGCTGTCCCACACTCTTACACAGCTGTTCACACTCTTGCACAGCTGTTCCACAGTCTTACACATCTGTTCCACGCACTCACACAGCTGGTCCACAGTCTGACACAGCTGTTCCACACTCTTACACAGCTGTGCCACACTCTCACACAGCTGTTCCACAGTCTTACGCAGCTGTTCCAAACTCACACACAGCTGTTCCACACTCACACACAGCTGTTCCACACTCACACACAGCTGTTCCACACTCTCACACAGCTGTTCCACACTCTCACACAGCTGTTCCACATTCTTACACATCTGTTCCACACTCATACACAGCTGTTCCACACTCTCACACAGCTGTTCCACACTCTTGCACAGTTGTTCCACGCTCTCACACAGCTGTTCCAGACGCTCACACAGCTGTTCCACACTCTCACACAGCTGTTCCACACTCTCACACAGCTGTTCCACAATCTCACACAGCTGTTCCACGCTCTCACACAGCTGTTCCACACACACACAGCTGTTCCACACTCTTACACAGCTGTTCCACACTCATGCACAGCTGTTCCAAAGTCTTACATATCTGTTCCATGCTCTCACCCAGCTGGTCCACAATCTTATACAGCTGTTCCACACTCTTACACAGCTGTTCCACACTCTTGCACAGCTGTTCCACACTCTTACACAGCTGTGCCACACTCTCACACAGCTGTTCCACAGTCTTACGCAGCTGTTCCACTATCTTACACAGCTGTTCCACATTCTTGCACAGCTGTTCCACAGTCATACACAGCTGTTCCACAGTCTCACACAACTGTTCCACACCCTTACACAGCTGTTCCACACTCTTACACAGCTGTTCCACAATCTCACACAGCTTTTCCACACTCTCACACAGCTGTTCCACAGTCTCACACATCTGTTCCACAGTCTCACGCAGCTGTTCCACAGCCTCACGCAGCTGCTCCTCAGCCTCACGCAGCTGTTCCACAGTCTTACACAGCTGTTCCACACTCTCACACAGCTGTTCCACACACACACAGCTGTTCCACACTCTTACACAGCTGTTCCACACTCATGCACAGCTGTTCCAAAGTCTTACATATCTGTTCCATGCTCTCACCCAGCTGGTCCACAATCTTATACAGCTGTTCCACACTCTTACACAGCTGTTCCACACTCTTGCACAGCTGTTCCACACTCTTACACAGCTGTGCCACACTCTCACACAGCTGTTCCACAGTCTTACGCAGCTGTTCCACTATCTTACACAGCTGTTCCACATTCTTGCACAGCTGTTCCACAGTCATACACAGCTGTTCCACAGTCTCACACAACTGTTCCACACCCTTACACAGCTGTTCCACACTCTTACACAGCTGTTCCACAATCTCACACAGCTTTTCCACACTCTCACACAGCTGTTCCACAGTCTCACACATCTGTTCCACAGTCTCACGCAGCTGTTCCACAGCCTCACGCAGCTGCTCCTCAGCCTCACACAGCTGTTCCACAGACTTACACAGCTGTTCCACTGTCTTGCACATCTATTCCATACTCTTATGCAGCTGTTCCACATTCTTGCACAGCTGTTCCACAGTCTCACACAGCTGTTCCACGCTCTCACACAGCTGTTCCACGCACTCACACAGCTGTTCCACACTCTCGCACAGCTGTTACACGCTCTCACACAGCTGCTCCACAGTCTTACACAGCTGTTCCACGCTCTCACACAGCTGTTCCACACTCTCACACAGCTGTTCCACAGTCTTACACATCAGTTCCACACTCTTACATAGCTGTTCCACACTCTCACACAGCTGTTCCACAGTCTCACACAACTGTACCACACTCTTACACAGCTGTTCCACACTCTTACATAGCTGTTCCACAATCTCACACAGCTGTTCCACACTCTCACACAGCTGTTCCACAATCTCACACAGCTGTTCTACGCTCACACACAGCTGTTCCATGCTCTCACACAGCAGTTCCAGGCTCTTACACATCTGTTCCACACTCATACACAGCTGTTCCACACTCTCACACAGCTGTTCCACACTCTTGCACAGTTGTTCCACGCTCTCACACAGCTGTTCCAGACGCTCACACAGCTGTTCCACACTCTCACACAGCTGTTCCACACTCTCACACAGCTGTTCCACATTGTCACTCAGCTGTTCCACACTCATACACAGCTGCTCCACACTCTTGCACAGTTGTTCCACACTCTCACACAGCTGTTCCACGTTCTCACACAGCTGTTCCACACTCTTACACAGCTGTTCCACACTCTTGCACAGCTGTTCCACAGTCTTACACAGCTGTTCCACACACACAGAGCTGTTCCACACACACACAGCTGTTCCACAGTCTTGCGCTGCTGTTCCACACTCTTACAAAGCTGTTCCTCAGTCGTACACAGCTGTTCCACGCTCTCACACAGCTGTTCCATACACTTACACAGGTGTTCCACACTCTTACACAGCTGTCCCAAACTCTCACACAGCTGTTCCACACTCACGCCGCTGTTCCACACTCTCACACAGCTGTTCCACACTCTCACACAGCTGTTCCAGTCTTACACAGCTGTTCCACAGTCTTACACAGCTGTTCCACGCTCTCACACAGCTGTTCCACGCTCTCACACAGCTGTTCCACGCTCTCACACAGCTGTTCCACGCTCTCACACAGCTGTTCCACACTCCTGCACAGCTGTTCCACAGTCTCACACAGCTGTTCCACGTTCTCACACAGCTGTTCCCTCTCTCACACAGCTGTTCCACGCTCTTACACAGCTGTTTCACACTCTCACACAGCTGTTCCACGTTCTCACACAGCTGATCCACTCTCTTACACAGCTGTTCCACACACTTGCACAGCTGTTCCACAGTCTTACACAGCTGTTCCGCGTTCTCACACAGCTGTCCCACACTCTTACACAGCTGTTCACACTCTTGCACAGCTGTTCCACAGTCTTACACATCTGTTCCACGCACTCACACAGCTGGTCCACAGTCTGACACAGCTGTTCCACACTCTTACACAGCTGTGCCACACTCTCACACAGCTGTTCCACAGTCTTACGCAGCTGTTCCAAACTCACACATGGCTGTTCCACACTCACACACAGCTGTTCCACACTCACACACAGCTGTTCCACACTCTCACACAGCTGTTCCACACTCTCACACAGCTGTTCCACATTCTTACACATCTGTTCCACACTCATACACAGCTGTTCCACACTCTCACACAGCTGTTCCACACTCTTGCACAGTTGTTCCACGCTCTCACACAGCTGTTCCAGACGCTCACACAGCTGTTCCACACTCTCACACAGCTGTTCCACACTCTCACACAGCTGTTCCACAATCTCACACAGCTGTTCCACGCTCTCACACAGCTGTTCCACACTCACACGCAGCTGTTCCACAGTCTTACACAGCTGTTCCACACTCTCACACAGCTGTTCCACACACACACAGCTGTTCCACACTCTTACACAGCTGTTCCACACTCATGCACAGCTGTTCCAAAGTCTTACATATCTGTTCCATGCTCTCACCCAGCTGGTCCACAATCTTATACAGCTGTTCCACACTCTTACACAGCTGTTCCACACTCTTGCACAGCTGTTCCACACTCTTACACAGCTGTGCCACACTCTCACACAGCTGTTCCACAGTCTTACGCAGCTGTTCCACTATCTTACACAGCTGTTCCACATTCTTGCACAGCTGTTCCACAGTCATACACAGCTGTTCCACAGTCT
Source organism: Mustelus asterias (assembly GCF_964213995.1). Taxonomy (NCBI): domain Eukaryota; kingdom Metazoa; phylum Chordata; class Chondrichthyes; order Carcharhiniformes; family Triakidae; genus Mustelus; species Mustelus asterias. Next base: position 42,944,934 of record NC_135813.1, read on the forward strand.
CACACAACTGTTCCACACCCTTACACAGCTGTTCCACACTCTTACACAGCTGTTCCACAATCTCACACAGCTTTTCCACACTCTCACACAGCTGTTCCACAGTCTCACACATCTGTTCCACAGTCTCACGCAGCTGTTCCACAGCCTCACGCAGCTGCTCCTCAGCCTCACACAGCTGTTCCACAGACTTACACAGCTGTTCCACTGTCTTGCACATCTATTCCATACTCTTATGCAGCTGTTCCACATTCTTGCACAGCTGTTCCACAGTCTCACACAGCTGTTCCACGCTCTCACACAGCTGTTCCACGCACTCACACAGCTGTTCCACACTCTCGCACAGCTGTTACACGCTCTCACACAGCTGCTCCACAGTCTTACACAGCTGTTCCACGCTCTCACACAGCTGTTCCACACTCTCACACAGCTGTTCCACAGTCTTACACATCAGTTCCACACTCTTACATAGCTGTTCCACACTCTCACACAGCTGTTCCACAGTCTCACACAACTGTACCACACTCTTACACAGCTGTTCCACACTCTTACATAGCTGTTCCACAATCTCACACAGCTGTTCCACACTCTCACACAGCTGTTCCACAATCTCACACAGCTGTTCTACGCTCACACACAGCTGTTCCATGCTCTCACACAGCAGTTCCAGGCTCTTACACAGCTGTTCTACACTCTTGCACAGCTGTTCCACAGTCTTACACAGCTGTTCCACAATCTCACACAGCTATTCCACATTCTCACAGAGCTGTTCCACAATCTCACACAGCTGTTCCATGCTCTCACACAGCTGTTCCACGCTCTCACACAGCTGTTCCACGCTCTTACACAGCTGTTCCACACTCCTGCACAGCTGTTCCACAGTCTCACACAGCTGTTCCTCGTTCCCACACAGCTGTTCCCTCTCTCACACAGCTGTTCCACACTCCTGCACAGCTGTTCCACACTCTCACACAGCTGTTCCACGTTCTCACACAGCTGTTCCACTCTCTTGCACAGCTGTTCCACACACTTGCACAGCTGTTCCACAGTCTTACACAGCTGTTCCACGTTCTCACACAGCTGTTCCACACTCTAACACAGCTGTTCCACACTCTTGCACAGCTGTTCCACAGTCTTACACATCTGTTCCACGCACTCACACAGCTGGTCCACAGTCTTACACAGCTGTTCCACACGCTTACACAGCTGTGCCACACTCTCACACAGCTGTTCCGCAGTCTTACGCAGCTGTTCCACAATCTCACACAGCTGTTCCACACTCTCACACAGCTGTTCCACATTCTTACACATCTGTTCTACACTCATACACAGCTGTTCCACACTCTCACACAGCTGTTCCACACTTTTGCACAGTTGTTCCACGCTCTCACACAGCTGTTCCAGACGCTCACACAGCTGTTCCACACTCTCACACAGCTGTTCCACACTCTCACACAGCTGTTCCACATTGTCACTCAGCTGTTCCACACTCAGACACAGCTGCTCCACACTCTTGCACAGTTGTTCCACACTCTTGCACAGTTGTTTCACACTCTCACACAGCTGTTCCACGTTCTCACACAGCTGTTCCACACTCTTACACAGCTGTTCCACACTCTTGCACAGCTGTTCCACAGTCTTACACAGCTGTTCCACACACACACAGCTGTTCCTCACACACACAGCTGTTCCACAGTCTTGCGCTGCTGTTCCACACTCTTACAAAGCTGTTCCTCAGTCGTACACAGCTGTTCCACGCTCTCACACAGCTGTTCCATACACTTACACAGGTGTTCCACACTCTTACACAGCTGTCCCAAACTCTCACACAGCTGTTCCACACTCACGCCGCTGTTCCACACTCTCACACAGCTGTTCCACACTCTCACACAGCTGTTCCACAGTCTTACACAGCTGTTCCACACTCTTACACAGCTGTTCCACACTCTTACACAGCTGTTCCACAATCTCACACAGCTGTTCCACGCTCTCACACAGCTGTTCCACACTCCTGCACAGCTGTTCCACAGTCTTACACAGCTGTTCCAAACTCTCGCACAGCTGTTCCACACTCTTGCACAGCTGTTCCAAAGCCTGATACATCTGTTCCACGCTCTCACCCAGCTGGTCCACAATCTTATACAGCTGTTCCACACTCTTACACAGCTGTTCCACAATCTCACACAGCTGTTCCACACTCTCACAGAGCTGTTCCACAATCTCACACAGCTGTTCCACGCTCTCACACAGCTGTTCCACGCTCTCACACAGCTGTTCCATGCTCTTACACAGCTGTTCCACACTCCTGCAAAGCTGTCCCACAGTCTTACACAGCTGTTCCACGTTCTCACACAGCTGTTCCCTCTCTCACACAGCTGTTCCACGCTCTCACACAGCTGTTCCACGCTCTCACACAGCTGTTCCACGCTCTCACACAGCTGTTCCACGCTCTCACACAGCTGTTCCACGCTCTCACACAGCTGTTCCACGCTCTTACACAGCTGTTCCAAACACTCGCACAGCTGTTCCACACTCTTGCACAGCTGTTCCACCTTCTCACACAACTGTTCCCTCTCTCACGCAGCTGTTCCACATTCTTGCACAGTTGTTCCACACTCTTACACAGCTGATCCACACTCTGACACAGCTGTTCCACACACACACAGCTGTTCCACACTCTTACACAGCTGTTCCACACTCTTGCACTGCTGTTCCACAGTCTTACACATCTGTTCCACGCTCTCACACAGCTGGTCCACAGTCTTACACAGCTGTTCCACACTCTGACACAGCTGTGCCACACTCTTACACAGCAGTGCCACACTCTCACACAGCTGTTCCACAGTCTTACACATCTGTTCAACGCTCTCACACAGCTGTTCCACACTCTGACACTGCTGTTCCACACTCTGACACAGCTGTTCCACACTCTCAATCAGCTGTTCCACGCCCTCACACAGCTGTTCCAACGTCTAACGCAACTGTTCCACAGTCTTACTCAGCTGTTCCACACTCTTGCACAGGGGTTCCACATTCTCACACAGCTGTTCCACATTCTCACACAGCTGTTCCACAGTCTTTCACAGCTGTTCCACACTCTTACACAGCTGTTCCACACTCTCACACAGCTGTTCCACAATCTCACACAGCTGTTCCACGCTCTCACACAGCTGTTCCACACTCACACGCAGCTGTTCCACAGTCTTACACAGCTGTTCCACACTCTCACACAGCAGTTCCACACACACACAGCTGTTCCACACTCTGACACAGCTGTTCCACACTCATGCACAGCTGTTCCAACGTTTTACATATCTGTTCCATGCACTCACCCAGCTGGTCCACAATCTTATACAGCTGTTCCACATTCTTACACTGCTGTTCCACACTCTTGCACAGCTGTTCCACACTCTTGCACAGCTGTTCCACACTCTTACACAGCTGTGCCACACTCTCACACAGCTGTTCCACAGTCTTACGCAGCTGTTCCACAATCTTACACAGCTGTTCCACACTCTTGCACAGCTGTTCCACAGTCATACACAGCTGTTCCACAGTCTCACACAACTGTTCCACGCCCTTACACAGCTGTTCCACACTCTTACACAGCTGTTCCACAATCTCACACAGCTGTTCCACACTCTCACACAGCTGTTCCACAGTCTCACGCAGCTGTTCCACAGCCTCACGCAGCTGTTCCACAGCCTCACGCACCTGTTCCACAGCCACACACAGCTGTTCCACAGACTTACACAGCTGTTCCACTGTCTTGCACATCTATTCCATACTCTTATGCAGCTGTTCCACATTCTTGCACAGCTGTTCCACATTCTTGCACAGCTGTTCCACAGTCTCACACAGCTGTTCCACGCTCTCACACAGCTGTTCCACGCACTCACACAGCTGTTCCACACTCTCACACAGCTGTTACACGCTCTCACACAGCTGCTCCACAGTCTTATACAGCTGTTCCACGCTCTCACACAGCTGTTCCACACTCTCACACAGCTGTTCCACAATCACACTCAGCTGTTCCACAGTCTTACACATCAGTTCCACACTCTTACATAGCTGTTCCACACTCTCACACAGCTGTTCCACAGTCTCACACAACTGTACCACACTCTCACACAGCTGTTCCACACTCTCACACAGCTGTTCCACAGTCTCACACAACTGTACCACACTCTCACACAGCTGTTCCACACTCTCACACAGCTGTTTCACAGTCTCACACAACTGTACCACACTCTTACACTGCTGTTCCACAGTCTCACACAGCTGTTCCACAATCTCACACAGCTGTTCCACACTCACACACAGCTGTTCCACAATCTCACACAGCAGTTCTCCGCTCACACACAGCTGTTCCATGCTCTCACACAGCAGTTCCACGCTCTGACACAGCTGTTCTACACTCTTGTACAGCTGTTCCACAGTCTTACACAGCTGTTCCACAATCTCACACAGCTGTTCCACATTCTCACAGAGCTGTTCCACATTCTCACATAGCTGTTCCACACTCTCACACAGCTGTTCCACGCTCTCACACAGCTGTTCCACGCTCTTACACAGCTGTTCCACACTCCTGCAAAGCTGTTCCACAGTCTCACACAGCTGTTCCACGTTCTCACACAGCTGTTCCACAGTCTTACACATCAGTTCCACACTCTTACATAGCTGTTCCACACTCTCACACAGCTGTTCCACACTCTCACACAACTGTACCACACTCTTACACAGCTGTTCCACGCTCTCACACAGCTGTTCCATGCTCTTACACAGCTGTTCCACACTCCTGCACAGCTGTTCCACAGTCTCACACAGCTGTTCCACGTTCTCACACAGCTGTTCCACACTCTCACACAGCTGTTCCACAGCCTCACACAGCTGTTCCACAGTCTCACACAACTGTTCCACACTCTCACACAGCTGTTCCACAGTCTCACACAACTGTACCACACTCTTACACAGCTGTTCCACACTCTTACAGAGCTGTTCCACAATCTCACTCAGCTGTTCCACACTCTCACACAGCTGTTCCACACTCTCACACAGCTGTTCCACCCTCTCACACAGCTGTTCCACACTCTCACACAGCTGTTCCACAGTCTCACACAGCTGTCCAACAATCTAACACAGCTGTTCCCCACTCTCACACAGCTGTTCCACAATCTCACACAGCTGTTCTACGCTCACACACAGCTGTTCCACGCTCTCACACAGCAGTTCCACGCTCTTACACAGCTGTTCTACACTCTTGCACAGCTGTTCCACAGTCTTACACAGCTGTTCCACAATCTCAAACAGCTGTTCCACATTCTCACAGAGCTGTTCCACAATCTCACACAGCTGTTCCACGCTCGCACACAGCTGTTCCACGCTCTCACACAGCTGTTCCACGCTCTCACACAGCTGTTCCACACTCTGCACAGCTGTTCCACACTCTCACACAGCTGTTCCACGTTCTCACACAGCTGTTCTACGCTCACACACAGCTGTTCCACGCTCTCACACAGCAGTTCCACGCTCTTACACAGCTGTTCTACACTCTTGCACAGCTGTTCCACAGTCTTACACAGCTGTTCCACAATCTCACACAGCTGTTCCACATTCTCACAGAGCTGTTCCACAATCTCACACAGCTGTTCCACGCTCTCACACAGCTGTTCCACGCTCTCACACAGCTGTTCCACGCTCTTACACAGCTGTTCCACACTCTTCACAGCTGTTCCACAGTCTCACACAGCTGTTCCACGTTCTCACACAGCGGTTCCCTCTCTCACACAGCTGTTCCACACTCCTGCACAGCTGTTCCACAGTCTCACACAGCTGTTCCACGTTCTCACACAGCTGTTCCACTCTCTTGCACAGCTGTTCCACACACTTGCACAGCTGTTCCACAGTCTTACACAGCTGTTCCACGTTCTCACACAGCTGTTCCACACTCTAACACAGCTGTTCCACACTCTTGCACAGCTGTTCCACAGTCTTACACATCTGTTCCACGCACTCACACAGCTGGTCCACAGTCTTACACAGCTGTTCCACACGCTTACACAGCTGTGCCACACTCTCACACAGCTGTTCCGCAGTCTTACGCAGCTGTTCCACAATCTCACACAGCTGTTCCACACTCTCACACAGCTGTTCCACATTCTTACACATCTGTTCTACACTCATACACAGCTGTTCCACACTCTCACACAGCTGTTCCACACTTTTGCACAGTTGTTCCACGCTCTCACACAGCTGTTCCAGACGCTCACACAGCTGTTCCACACTCTCACACAGCTGTTCCACACTCTCACACAGCTGTTCCACATTGTCACTCAGCTGTTCCACACTCAGACACAGCTGCTCCACACTCTTGCACAGTTGTTCCACACTCTTGCACAGTTGTTTCACACTCTCACACAGCTGTTCCACGTTCTCACACAGCTGTTCCACACTCTTACACAGCTGTTCCACACTCTTGCACAGCTGTTCCACAGTCTTACACAGCTGTTCCACACACACACAGCTGTTCCTCACACACACAGCTGTTCCACAGTCTTGCGCTGCTGTTCCACACTCTTACAAAGCTGTTCCTCAGTCGTACACAGCTGTTCCACGCTCTCACACAGCTGTTCCATACACTTACACAGGTGTTCCACACTCTTACACAGCTGTCCCAAACTCTCACACAGCTGTTCCACACTCACGCCGCTGTTCCACACTCTCACACAGCTGTTCCACACTCTCACACAGCTGTTCCACAGTCTTACACAGCTGTTCCACACTCTTACACAGCTGTTCCACACTCTTACACAGCTGTTCCACAATCTCACACAGCTGTTCCACGCTCTCACACAGCTGTTCCACACTCCTGCACAGCTGTTCCACAGTCTTACACAGCTGTTCCAAACTCTCGCACAGCTGTTCCACACTCTTGCACAGCTGTTCCAAAGCCTGATACATCTGTTCCACGCTCTCACCCAGCTGGTCCACAATCTTATACAGCTGTTCCACACTCTTACACAGCTGTTCCACAATCTCACACAGCTGTTCCACACTCTCACAGAGCTGTTCCACAATCTCACACAGCTGTTCCACGCTCTCACACAGCTGTTCCACGCTCTCACACAGCTGTTCCATGCTCTTACACAGCTGTTCCACACTCCTGCAAAGCTGTCCCACAGTCTTACACAGCTGTTCCACGTTCTCACACAGCTGTTCCCTCTCTCACACAGCTGTTCCACGCTCTCACACAGCTGTTCCACGCTCTCACACAGCTGTTCCACGCTCTCACACAGCTGTTCCACGCTCTCACACAGCTGTTCCACGCTCTCACACAGCTGTTCCACGCTCTTACACAGCTGTTCCAAACACTCGCACAGCTGTTCCACACTCTTGCACAGCTGTTCCACCTTCTCACACAACTGTTCCCTCTCTCACGCAGCTGTTCCACATTCTTGCACAGTTGTTCCACACTCTTACACAGCTGATCCACACTCTGACACAGCTGTTCCACACACACACAGCTGTTCCACACTCTTACACAGCTGTTCCACACTCTTGCACTGCTGTTCCACAGTCTTACACATCTGTTCCACGCTCTCACACAGCTGGTCCACAGTCTTACACAGCTGTTCCACACTCTGACACAGCTGTGCCACACTCTTACACAGCAGTGCCACACTCTCACACAGCTGTTCCACAGTCTTACACATCTGTTCAACGCTCTCACACAGCTGTTCCACACTCTGACACTGCTGTTCCACACTCTGACACAGCTGTTCCACACTCTCAATCAGCTGTTCCACGCCCTCACACAGCTGTTCCAACGTCTAACGCAACTGTTCCACAGTCTTACTCAGCTGTTCCACACTCTTGCACAGGGGTTCCACATTCTCACACAGCTGTTCCACATTCTCACACAGCTGTTCCACAGTCTTTCACAGCTGTTCCACACTCTTACACAGCTGTTCCACACTCTCACACAGCTGTTCCACAATCTCACACAGCTGTTCCACGCTCTCACACAGCTGTTCCACACTCACACGCAGCTGTTCCACAGTCTTACACAGCTGTTCCACACTCTCACACAGCAGTTCCACACACACACAGCTGTTCCACACTCTGACACAGCTGTTCCACACTCATGCACAGCTGTTCCAACGTTTTACATATCTGTTCCATGCACTCACCCAGCTGGTCCACAATCTTATACAGCTGTTCCACATTCTTACACTGCTGTTCCACACTCTTGCACAGCTGTTCCACACTCTTGCACAGCTGTTCCACACTCTTACACAGCTGTGCCACACTCTCACACAGCTGTTCCACAGTCTTACGCAGCTGTTCCACAATCTTACACAGCTGTTCCACACTCTTGCACAGCTGTTCCACAGTCATACACAGCTGTTCCACAGTCTCACACAACTGTTCCACGCCCTTACACAGCTGTTCCACACTCTTACACAGCTGTTCCACAATCTCACACAGCTGTTCCACACTCTCACACAGCTGTTCCACAGTCTCACGCAGCTGTTCCACAGCCTCACGCAGCTGTTCCACAGCCTCACGCACCTGTTCCACAGCCACACACAGCTGTTCCACAGACTTACACAGCTGTTCCACTGTCTTGCACATCTATTCCATACTCTTATGCAGCTGTTCCACATTCTTGCACAGCTGTTCCACATTCTTGCACAGCTGTTCCACAGTCTCACACAGCTGTTCCACGCTCTCACACAGCTGTTCCACGCACTCACACAGCTGTTCCACACTCTCACACAGCTGTTACACGCTCTCACACAGCTGCTCCACAGTCTTATACAGCTGTTCCACGCTCTCACACAGCTGTTCCACACTCTCACACAGCTGTTCCACAATCACACTCAGCTGTTCCACAGTCTTACACATCAGTTCCACACTCTTACATAGCTGTTCCACACTCTCACACAGCTGTTCCACAGTCTCACACAACTGTACCACACTCTCACACAGCTGTTCCACACTCTCACACAGCTGTTCCACAGTCTCACACAACTGTACCACACTCTCACACAGCTGTTCCACACTCTCACACAGCTGTTTCACAGTCTCACACAACTGTACCACACTCTTACACTGCTGTTCCACAGTCTCACACAGCTGTTCCACAATCTCACACAGCTGTTCCACACTCACACACAGCTGTTCCACAATCTCACACAGCAGTTCTCCGCTCACACACAGCTGTTCCATGCTCTCACACAGCAGTTCCACGCTCTGACACAGCTGTTCTACACTCTTGTACAGCTGTTCCACAGTCTTACACAGCTGTTCCACAATCTCACACAGCTGTTCCACATTCTCACAGAGCTGTTCCACATTCTCACATAGCTGTTCCACACTCTCACACAGCTGTTCCACGCTCTCACACAGCTGTTCCACGCTCTTACACAGCTGTTCCACACTCCTGCAAAGCTGTTCCACAGTCTCACACAGCTGTTCCACGTTCTCACACAGCTGTTCCACAGTCTTACACATCAGTTCCACACTCTTACATAGCTGTTCCACACTCTCACACAGCTGTTCCACACTCTCACACAACTGTACCACACTCTTACACAGCTGTTCCACGCTCTCACACAGCTGTTCCATGCTCTTACACAGCTGTTCCACACTCCTGCACAGCTGTTCCACAGTCTCACACAGCTGTTCCACGTTCTCACACAGCTGTTCCACACTCTCACACAGCTGTTCCACAGCCTCACACAGCTGTTCCACAGTCTCACACAACTGTTCCACACTCTCACACAGCTGTTCCACAGTCTCACACAACTGTACCACACTCTTACACAGCTGTTCCACACTCTTACAGAGCTGTTCCACAATCTCACTCAGCTGTTCCACACTCTCACACAGCTGTTCCACACTCTCACACAGCTGTTCCACCCTCTCACACAGCTGTTCCACACTCTCACACAGCTGTTCCACAGTCTCACACAGCTGTCCAACAATCTAACACAGCTGTTCCCCACTCTCACACAGCTGTTCCACAATCTCACACAGCTGTTCTACGCTCACACACAGCTGTTCCACGCTCTCACACAGCAGTTCCACGCTCTTACACAGCTGTTCTACACTCTTGCACAGCTGTTCCACAGTCTTACACAGCTGTTCCACAATCTCAAACAGCTGTTCCACATTCTCACAGAGCTGTTCCACAATCTCACACAGCTGTTCCACGCTCGCACACAGCTGTTCCACGCTCTCACACAGCTGTTCCACGCTCTCACACAGCTGTTCCACACTCTGCACAGCTGTTCCACACTCTCACACAGCTGTTCCACGTTCTCACACAGCTGTTCTACGCTCACACACAGCTGTTCCACGCTCTCACACAGCAGTTCCACGCTCTTACACAGCTGTTCTACACTCTTGCACAGCTGTTCCACAGTCTTACACAGCTGTTCCACAATCTCACACAGCTGTTCCACATTCTCACAGAGCTGTTCCACAATCTCACACAGCTGTTCCACGCTCTCACACAGCTGTTCCACGCTCTCACACAGCTGTTCCACGCTCTTACACAGCTGTTCCACACTCTTCACAGCTGTTCCACAGTCTCACACAGCTGTTCCACGTTCTCACACAGCGGTTCCCTCTCTCACACAGCTGTTCCACACTCTTGCACAGCTGTTCCACACTCTCACACAGCTGTTCCACGTTCTCACACAGCTGTTCCACACTCTTACACAGCAGTTCCACGTTCTCACACAGCTGTTCCACAGTCTTACACAGCTGTTCCGCGTTCTCACACAGCTGTCCCACACTCTTGCACAGCTGTTCCACACTCTTGCACAGCTGTTCCACAGTCTTACACATCTGTTCCACGCTCTCACACAGCTGGTCCACACTCTCACACAGCTGTTCCACACTCTTACACAGCTGTGCCACAATTTCACACAGCTGTTCCACAATCTCACACAGCTGTTCCACACTCTCACACAGCTGTTCCACATACTTACACATCTGTTCCACACTCATACACAGCTGCTCCACACTCTCACACAGCTGTTCCACACTCTTGCACAGTTGTTCCACACTCTCACACAGCTGTTCCACACTCTCACACAGCTGTTCCAGACGCTCACACAGCTGTTCCACACTCTCACACAGCTGTTCCACACTCTCACACAGCTGTTCCACATTGTCACTCAGCTGTTCCACACTCATACACAGCTGTTCCACACTCTCACACAGCTGTTCCACACTCTCACACAGCTGTTCCACACTCTCACACAGCTGTTCCACATTGTCACTCAGCTGTTCCACACTCATACACAGCTGTTCCAGACTCTCACACAGCTGTTCCACACTCTTGCACAGTTGTTCCACACTCTCACACAGCTGTTCCACGTTCTCAAACAGCTGTTCCACACTCTTACACAGCTGTTCCATACTGTTGCACAGCTGTTCCACAGTCTTACACATCTGTTCCACGCTCTCACACAGCTGGTCCACAGTCTTACACAGCTGTTCCACACTCTTTCACAGCTGTGCCACACTCTCACACAGCTGTTCCACAGTCTTACGCAGCTGTTCCACACTCTCACACAGCTGTTCCACACTCTCACACAGCTGTTCCACATTCTTACACATCTGTTCAGCGCTCTCACACAGCTGCTCCACTCTCTCAAACAGCTGTTCCACACTCTCAAACAGCTGTTCCACACTCTCACACAGCTGTTCCACCGTCTTACGCAACGGTTCCACACTCTTACTCAGCTGTTCCACACTCTTGCACAGCTGTTCCACACTTTCACACAGCTATTCCACAGTCTTACACAGCTGTTCCACACTCTTACACAGCTGTTCCACACTCTTGCACAGCTGTTCCACAGTCTTACACATCTGTCCCACGCTCTCACACAGCTGGCCCACAGTCTTACACAGCTGGCCCACAGTCTTACACAGCTGTTCCACACTCTCACACAGCTGTGCCACACTCTCACACAGCTGTTCCACACTCTCACACAGCTGTTCCAGACGCTCACACAGCTGTTCCACACTCTCACACAGCTGTTCCACACTCTCACAGAGCTGTTCCACATTGTCACTCAGCTGTTCCACACTCATACACAGCTGTTCCACACTCTCACACAGCTGTTCCACACTCTCACACAGCTGTTCCACACTCTCACACAGCTGTTCCGCATTGTCACTCAGCTGTTCCACACTCATACACAGCTGTTCCAGACTCTCACACAGCTGTTCCACACTCTTGCACAGTTGTTCCACACTCTCACACAGCTGTTCCACGTTCTCACACAGCTGTTCCACACTCTTACACAGCTGTTCCACACTGTTGCACAGCTGTTCCACAGTCTTACACATCTGTTCCACGCTCTCACACAGCTGGTCCACAGTCTTACACAGCTGTTCCACACTCTTTCACAGCTGTGCCACACTCTCACACAGCTGTTCCACAGTCGTACGCAGCTGTTCCACACTCTCACACAGCTGTTCCACACTCTCACACAGCTGTTCCACATTCTTACACATCTGTTCAGCGCTCTCACACAGCTGCTCCACTCTCTCAAACAGCTGTTCCACACTCTCAAACAGCTGTTCCACACTCTCACACAGCTGTTCCACCGTCTTACGCAACGGTTCCACACTCTTACTCAGCTGTTCCACACTCTTGCACAGCTGTTCCACACTTTCACACAGCTGTTCCACAGTCTTACACAGCTGTTCCACACTCTTACACAGCTGTTCCACACTCTTGCACAGCTGTTCCACAGTCTTACACATCTGTCCCACGCTCTCACACAGCTGGCCCACAGTCTTACACAGCTGGCCCACAGTCTTACACAGCTGTTCCACACTCTCACACAGCTGTGCCACACTCTCACACAGCTGTTCCACACTCTCACACAGCTGTTCCACAATCTTACACAGCTGTTCCACACTCTCACACAGCTGTTCCACAGTCTTACACATCTGTTCAACGCTCTCACACAGCTGTTCCACACTCTGACACAGCTGTTCCACACTCTCAAACAGCTGTTCCACGCCCTCACACAGCTGTTCCACCGTCATACGCAACTGTTCCATAGTCTTACTCAGCTGTTCCACACTCTTGCACAGCTGTTCCACCTTCTCACACAGCTGTTCCACAGTCTTACACAGCTGTTCCACACTCTCTCACAGCTGTTCCACACACACACAGCTGTTCCACAGTCTTGCGCTGCTGTTCCACACTCTTACAAAGCTGTTCCTCAGTCGTACACAGCTGTTCCACGCTCTCACACAGCTGTTCCATACACTTACACAGGTGTTCCACACTCTTACACAGCTGTCCCAAACTCTCACACAGCTGTTCCACACTCACGCCGCTGTTCCACACTCTCACACAGCTGTTCCACAGTCTTACAAGGCTGTTCCACACTCTTACACAGCTGTTCCACACTCTCACACAGCTGTTCCACAATCTCACACAGCTGTTCCACGCTCTCACACAGCTGTTCCACACTCACAGCAGCTGTTCCACAGTCTCACACAGCTGTTCCAAACTCTCGCACAGCTGTTCCACACTCTTGCACAGCTGTTCCAAAGCCTTATACATCTGTTCCATGCTCTCACCCAGCTGGTCCACAATCTTATACAGCTGTTCCACACTCTTACACAGCTGTTCCACATTCTTACACAGCTGTTCCACAGTCTTACACTGCTGTTCCACAATCTCAAACAGCTGTTCCACACTCTCACAGAGCTGTTCCACGCTCTCACACAGCTGTTCCACGCTCGCACACAGCTGTTCCACGCTCTCACATAGCTGTTCCACGCTCTCACACAGCTGTTCCAGGCTCTCACACAGCTGTTCCACGCTCTCACACAGCTGTTCCACAATCTCACACAGCTGTTCCACGCTCTCACACAGCTGTTCCACGCTCTCACACAGCTGTTCCACGCTCTCACACAGCTGTTCCACGCTCTCACACAGCTGTTCCACACTCCTGCAAAGCTGTCCCACAGTCTTACACAGCTGTTCCACGTTCTCACACAGCTGTTCCCTCTCTCACACAGCTGTTCCACGCTCTCACACAACTGTTCCACGCTCTTACACAGCTGTTCCACACTCCTGCACAGCTGTCCCACAGTCTTACACAGCTGTTCCACCTTCTCACACAACTGTTCCCTCTCTCACACAGCTGTTCCACATTCTTGCACAGTTGTTCCACACTCTTACACAGCTGATCCACACTCTGACACAGCTGTTCCACACACACACAGCTGTTCCACACACTTACACAGCTGTTCCACACTCTTGCACTGCTGTTCCACAGTCTTACACATCTGTTCCACGCTCTCACACAGCTGGTCCACAGTCTTACACAGCTGTTCCATACTCTTACACAGCTGTGCCACACTCTCACACAGCTGTTCCACAGTCTTACACATCTGTTCAACGCTCTCACACAGCTGTTCCACACTCTTACACAGCTGTTCCACACTCTGACACAGCTGTTCCACACTCTGACACAGCTGTTGCACACTCTCAGTCAGCTGTTCCACGCCCTCACACAGCTGTTCCACCGTCTAACGCAACTGTTCCACAGTCTTACTCAGCTGTTCCACACTCTTGCACAGCTGTTCCACATTCTCACACAGCTGTTCCACATTCTCACACAGCTGTTCCACAGTCTTACACAGCTGTTCCACACTCTTACACAGCTGTTCCACACTCACACGCAGCTGTTCCACAGTCTTACACAGCTGTTCCACACTCTCACACAGCTGTTCCACACACACACAGCTGTTCCACACTCTTACACAGCTGTTCCACACTCTTGCACATCTGTTCCACACTCTCACACAGCTGTTCCACAATCTTACACAGCTGTTCCACACTCTTGCACAGCTGTTCCACAGTCATACACAGCTGTTCCACAGTCTCACACAACTGTTCCACACGCTTACACAGCTGTTCCACACTCTTACACAGCTGTTCCACAATCTCACACAGCTGTTCCACAGTCTCACACATCTGTTCCACAGTCTCACGCAGCTGTTCCACAGCCTCACGCAGCTGTTCCACAGCCTCACGCAGCTGTTCCACAGCCTCACACAGCTGTTCCACAGACGTACACAGCTGTTCCACTGTCTTGCACATCTATTCCATACTCTTATGCAGCTGTTCCACATTCTTGCACAGCTGTTCCACAGTCTCACACAGCTGTTCCACGCTCTCACACAGCTGTTCCACGCATTCACACAGCTGTTCCACACTCTCACACAGCTGTTACACGCTCTCACACAGCTGCTCCACAGTCTTACACAGCTGTTCCACGCTCTCACACAGCTGTTCCACACTCTCACACAGCTGTTCCACAGTCTTACACAAAAGTTCCACACTCTTACATAGCTGTTCCACACTCTCACACAGCTGATCCACAGTCTTACACAGCTGTTCCACGCTCTCACACAGCTGTTCCACACTCTCACACAGCTGTTCCACAGTCTCACACAACTGTACCACACTCTTACACAGCTGTTCCACACTCTTACATAGCTGTTCCACAATCTCACACAGCTGTTCCACACTCTCACACAGCTGTTCCACAATCTCACACAGCTGTTCTACGCTCACACACAGCTGTTCCATGCTCTCACACAGCAGTTCCACGCTCGTACACAGCTGTTCTAAACTCTTGCACAGCTGTTCCACATTCTCACAGAGCTGTTCCACAATCTCACACAGCTGTTCCACGCTCTCACACAGCTGTTCCACGCTCTCACACAGCTGTTCCACACTCACGCCGCTGTTCCACACTCTCACACAGCTGTTCCACAGTCTTACAAGGCTGTTCCACACTCTTACACAGCTGTTCCACACTCTCACACAGCTGTTCCACAATCTCACACAGCTGTTCCACGCTCTCACACAGCTGTTCCACACTCACAGCAGCTGTTCCACAGTCTCACACAGCTGTTCCAAACTCTCGCACAGCTGTTCCACACTCTTGCACAGCTGTTCCAAAGCCTTATACATCTGTTCCATGCTCTCACCCAGCTGGTCCACAATCTTATACAGCTGTTCCACACTCTTACACAGCTGTTCCACATTCTTACACAGCTGTTCCACAGTCTTACACTGCTGTTCCACAATCTCAAACAGCTGTTCCACACTCTCACAGAGCTGTTCCACGCTCTCACACAGCTGTTCCACGCTCGCACACAGCTGTTCCACGCTCTCACATAGCTGTTCCACGCTCTCACACAGCTGTTCCAGGCTCTCACACAGCTGTTCCACGCTCTCACACAGCTGTTCCACAATCTCACACAGCTGTTCCACGCTCTCACACAGCTGTTCCACGCTCTCACACAGCTGTTCCACGCTCTCACACAGCTGTTCCACGCTCTCACACAGCTGTTCCACACTCCTGCAAAGCTGTCCCACAGTCTTACACAGCTGTTCCACGTTCTCACACAGCTGTTCCCTCTCTCACACAGCTGTTCCACGCTCTCACACAACTGTTCCACGCTCTTACACAGCTGTTCCACACTCCTGCACAGCTGTCCCACAGTCTTACACAGCTGTTCCACCTTCTCACACAACTGTTCCCTCTCTCACACAGCTGTTCCACATTCTTGCACAGTTGTTCCACACTCTTACACAGCTGATCCACACTCTGACACAGCTGTTCCACACACACACAGCTGTTCCACACACTTACACAGCTGTTCCACACTCTTGCACTGCTGTTCCACAGTCTTACACATCTGTTCCACGCTCTCACACAGCTGGTCCACAGTCTTACACGGCTGTTCCATACTCTTACACAGCTGTGCCACACTCTCACACAGCTGTTCCACAGTCTTACACATCTGTTCAACGCTCTCACACAGCTGTTCCACACTCTTACACAGCTGTTCCACACTCTGACACAGCTGTTCCACACTCTGACACAGCTGTTGCACACTCTCAGTCAGCTGTTCCACGCCCTCACACAGCTGTTCCACCGTCTAACGCAACTGTTCCACAGTCTTACTCAGCTGTTCCACACTCTTGCACAGCTGTTCCACATTCTCACACAGCTGTTCCACATTCTCACACAGCTGTTCCACAGTCTTACACAGCTGTTCCACACTCTTACACAGCTGTTCCACACTCACACGCAGCTGTTCCACAGTCTTACACAGCTGTTCCACACTCTCACACAGCTGTTCCACACACACACAGCTGTTCCACACTCTTACACAGCTGTTCCACACTCTTGCACATCTGTTCCACACTCTCACACAGCTGTTCCACAATCTTACACAGCTGTTCCACACTCTTGCACAGCTGTTCCACAGTCATACACAGCTGTTCCACAGTCTCACACAACTGTTCCACACGCTTACACAGCTGTTCCACACTCTTACACAGCTGTTCCACAATCTCACACAGCTGTTCCACAGTCTCACACATCTGTTCCACAGTCTCACGCAGCTGTTCCACAGCCTCACGCAGCTGTTCCACAGCCTCACGCAGCTGTTCCACAGCCTCACACAGCTGTTCCACAGACGTACACAGCTGTTCCACTGTCTTGCACATCTATTCCATACTCTTATGCAGCTGTTCCACATTCTTGCACAGCTGTTCCACAGTCTCACACAGCTGTTCCACGCTCTCACACAGCTGTTCCACGCATTCACACAGCTGTTCCACACTCTCACACAGCTGTTACACGCTCTCACACAGCTGCTCCACAGTCTTACACAGCTGTTCCACGCTCTCACACAGCTGTTCCACACTCTCACACAGCTGTTCCACAGTCTTACACAAAAGTTCCACACTCTTACATAGCTGTTCCACACTCTCACACAGCTGATCCACAGTCTTACACAGCTGTTCCACGCTCTCACACAGCTGTTCCACACTCTCACACAGCTGTTCCACAGTCTCACACAACTGTACCACACTCTTACACAGCTGTTCCACACTCTTACATAGCTGTTCCACAATCTCACACAGCTGTTCCACACTCTCACACAGCTGTTCCACAATCTCACACAGCTGTTCTACGCTCACACACAGCTGTTCCATGCTCTCACACAGCGGTTCCACGCTCTGACACAGCTGTTCTACACGCTTGTACAGCTGTTCCACAGTCTTACACAGCTGTTCCACAATCTCACACAGTTATTCCACATTCTCACAGAGCTGTTCCACAATCTCACACAGCTGTTCCACGCTCTCACACAGCTGTTCCACGCTCTCACACAGCTGTTCCACGCTCTTACACAGCTGTTCCACACTCCTGCACAGCTGTTCCACAGTCTCACACAGCTGTTCCACGTTCTCACACAGCTGTTCCCTCTCTCACACAGCTGTTCCACACTCTTGCACAGCTGTTCCACACTCTCACACAGCTGTTCCACGTTCTCACACAGCTGTTCCACTCTCTTACACAGCTGTTCCACACACTTGCACAGCTGTTCCACAGTCTTACACAGCTGTTCCGCGTTCTCACACAGCTGTCCCACACTCTTACACAGCTGTTTCACACTCTTGCACAGCTGTTCCACAGTCTTACACATCTGTTCCACGCACTCACACAGCTGGTCCACAGTCTTACACAGCTGTTCCACACTCTTACACAGCTGTGCCACACTCTCACACAGCTGTTCCACAGTCTTCCGCATCTGTTCCACACTCTCACACAGCTGTTCCACACTCTCACACAGCTGTTCCACACTCTCACACAGCTGTTCCACATTCTTACACATCTGTTCCACACTCATACACAGCTGTTCCACACTCTCACACAGCTGTTCCACACTCTTGCACAGTTGTTCCACGCTCTCACACAGCTGTTCCAGACGCTCACACAGCTGTTCCAGACGCTCACACAGCTGTTCCAGACGCTCACACAGCTGTTCCACACTCTCACACAGCTGTTCCACACTCTCACACAGCTGTTCCACACTCTCACACAGCTGTTCCCCAATCTCACACAGCTGTTCCACGCTCTCACACAGCTGTTCCACACTCACACACAGCTGTTCCACAGTCTTACACAGCTGTTCCACACTCTCACACAGCTGTTCCACACACACACAGCTGTTCCACACTCTTATCCAGCTGTTCCACACTCATGCACAGCTGTTCCAAAGTCTTACATATCTGTTCCATGCTCTCACCCAGCTGGTCCACAATCTTATACAGCTGTTCCACACTCGTACACAGCTGTTCCACACTCTTGCACAGCTGTTCCACACTCTTACACAGCTGTGCCACACTCTCACACTGCTGTTCCACAGTCTTACGCAGCTGTTCCACAATCTTACACAGCTGTCCCACACTCTTGCACAGCTGTTCCACAGTCATACACAGCTGTTCCACAGTCTCACACAACTGTTCCACACCCTTACACAGCTGTTCCACACTCTTACACAGCTGTTCCACAATCTCACACAGCTGTTCCACACTATCACTCAGCTGTTCCACACTCTCACACAGCTGTTCCACAGTCTCACACATCTGTTCCACAGTCTCACGCAGCTGTTCCACAGCCTCACGCAGCTGTTCCACAGCCTCACACAGCTGTTCCACCGTCAAACGCAACTGTTCCACAGTCTTACTCAGCTGTTCCACACTCTTGCACAGCTGTTCCACATTCTCCCACAGCTGTTCCACAGTCTTACACAGCTGTTCCACAGTCTTACACAGCTGTTCCACAGTCTTACACAGCTGTTCCACACTCTTGCACAGCTGTTCCACAGTCATACACAGCTGTTCCACAGTCTCACACAACTGTTCCACACCCTTACACAGCTGTTCCACACTCTTACACAGCTGTTCCACAATCTCACACAGCTGTTCCACACTCTCACGCAGCTGTTCCACAGTCTCACGCAGCTGTTCCACAGCCTCACGCAGCTGTTCCACAGCCTCACGCAGCTGTTCCACAGCCTCACGCAGCTGTTCCACAGCCTCACACAGCTGTTCCACAGACTTACACAGCTGTTCCACTGTCTTGCACATCTATTCCATACTCTTATGCAGCTGTTCCACATTCTTGCACAGCTGTTCCACAGTCTCACACAGCTGTTCCACGCTCTCACACAGCTGTTCCACGCACTCACACAGCTGGTCCACACTCTCACACAGCTGTTACACGCTCTCACACAGCTGCTCCACAGTCTTACACAGCTGTTCCACGCTCTCACACAGCTGTTCCACAGTCTTACTCATCAGTTCCACACTCTTACATAGCTGTTCCACACTCTCACACAGCTGTTCCACAGTCTCACACAACTGTACCACACTCTTGCACAGCTGTTCCACACTCTTACATAGCTGTTCCACACTCTCACACAGCTGTTCCACAGTCTTACTCATCAGTTCCGCACTCTTACATAGCTGTTCCACACTCTCACACAGCTGTTCCACAGTCTCACACAACTGTACCACACTCTTGCACAGCTGTTCCACACTCTTACATAGCTGTTCCACAATCTCACACAGCTGTTCCACACTCTCACACAGCTGTTCCACAATCTCACACAGCTGTTCTACGCTCACACACAGCTGTTCCATGCTCTCACACAGCAGTTCCATGCTCGTACACAGCTGTTCTAAACTCTTGCACAGCTGTTCCACATTCTCACAGAGCTGTTCCACAATCTCACACAGCTGTTCCACGCTCTCACACAGCTGTTCCACGCTCTCACACAGCTGTTCCACGCTCTTACACGGCTGTTCCACACTCCTGCACAGCTGTTCCACAGTCTCACACAGCTGTTCCCTCTCTCACACAGCTGTTCCACACACTTGCACAGCTGTTCCACACTCTCACACAGCTGTTCCACGTTCTCACACAGCTGTTCCACTCTCTTACACAGCTGTTCCACACACTTGCACAGTTGTTCCACAGTCTTACACAGCTGTTCCGCGTTCTCACACAGCTGTTCCACACTCTTGCACAGCTGTTCCACACTCTTGCACAGCTGGTCCACAGTCTCACACAGCTGCTCCACACTCTTACACAGCTGTGCCTCACTCTCACACAGCTGTTCCACAGTCTTACGCAGCTGTTCCACAATCTCACACAGCTGTTCCACACTCTCACACAGCTGTTCCACATTCTTACACATCTGTTCCACACTCATACACAGCTGTTCCACACTCATACACAGCTGTTCCACACTCTCACACAGCTGTTCCACACTCTTGCACAGTTGTTCCACGCTCTCACACAGCTGTTCCACACTCTCACACAGCTGTTCCACACTCTCACACAGCTGTTCCACATTGTCACTCAGCTGTTCCACACTCATACACTGCTGCTCCACACTCTCACACAGCTGTTCCACACTCTTGCACAGTTGTTCCACACTCTCACACAGCTGTTCCACGTTCTCACACAGCTGTTCCACACTCTCACACAGCTGTTCCACACTCTTGCACAGCTGTTCCACAGTCTTACACATCTGTTCCACGCTCTCACACAGCTGGTCCACAGTCATACACAGCTGTTCCACACTCTTTCACAGCTGTGCCACACTCTCACACAGCTGTTCCACAGTCTTACGCAGCTGTTCCACAATCTGACACAGCTGTTCGACACTCTCACACAGCTGTTCCACATTCTTACACATCTGTTCAGCGCTCTCACACAGCTGCTCCACACTCTTACACAGCTGTTCCACACTCTGACACAGCTGTTCCACACTCTCAAACAGCTGTTCCACACTCTCACGCAGCTGTTCCACCGTCTTACGCAACGGTTCCACACTCTTACTCAGCTGTTCCACACTCTTGCACAGCTGTTCCACACTCTCACACAGCTATTCCACACTCTTGCACAGTTGTTCCACGCTCTTACACAGCTGTTCCAGACGCTCACACAGCTGTTCCACACTCTCACACAGCTGCTCCACATGGTCACACAGCTGTTCCACATTGTCACACAGCTGTTCCACATTGTCACTCAGCTGTTCCACACTCATACACAGCTGTTCCACACTCTTGCACAGTTGTTCCACACTCTCACACAGCTGTTCCACGTTCTCACACAGCTGTTCCACACTCTTACACAGCTGTTCCACACTCTTGCACAGCTGTTCCACAGTCTTCCACATCTGTTCCACGCTCTCACACAGCTGGTCCACAGTCATACACAGCTGTTCCACACTCTTTCACAGCTGTGCCACACTCTCACACAGCTGTTCCACACTCTCACACAGCTGTTCCACAGTCTTACAAAGCTGTTCCACACTCTCACACAGCTGTTCCAGACTCTCACACAGCTGTTCCAGACGCTCACACAGCTGTTCCACACTCTCACACAGCTGTTCCACACTCTCACACAGCTGTTCCACATTGTCACTCAGCTGTTCCACACTCATACACAGCTGTTCCACACTCTCACACAGCTGTTCCACACTCTCACACAGCTGTTCCACACTCTCACACAGCTGTTCCACATTGTCACTCAGCTGTTCCACACTCATACACAGCTGTTCCACACTCTCACACAGCTGTTCCACACTCTTGCACGGTTGTTCCACACTCTCACACAGCTGTTCCACGTTCTCACACAGCTGTTCCACACTTTTACACAGCTGTTCCACACTGTTGCACAGCTGTTCCACAGTCTTACACATCTGTTCCACGCTCTCACACAGCTGGTCCACAGTCTTACACAGCTGTTCCACACTCTTTCACAGCTGTGCCACACTCTCACACAGCTGTTCCACAGTCTTACGCAGCTGTTCCACACTCTCACACAGCTGTTCCACACTCTCACACAGCTGTTCCACATTCTTACACATCTGTTCAGCGCTCTCACACAGCTGCTCCACTCTCTCAAACAGCTGTTCCACACTCTCAAACAGCTGTTCCACACTCTCACACAGCTGTTCCACCGTCTTACGCAACGGTTCCACACTCTTACTCAGCTGTTCCACACTCTTGCACAGCTGTTCCACACTTTCACACAGCTATTCCACAGTCTTACACAGCTGTTCCACACTCTCACACAGCTGTTCCACACACACACAGCTGTTCCACACTCTTACACAGCTGTTCCACACTCTTACACAGCTGTTCCACACTCTTGCACAACTGTTCCACAGTCTTACACATCTGTCCCACGCTCTCACACAGCTGGCCCACAGTCTTACACAGCTGGCCCACAGTCTTACACAGCTGTTCCACACTCTCACACAGCTGTGCCACACTCTCACACAGCTGTTCCACACTCTCACACAGCTGTTCCACAATCTTACACAGCTGTTCCACACTCTCACACAGCTGTTCCACAGTCTTACACATCTGTTCAATGCTCTCACACAGCTGTTCCACACTCTGACACAGCTGTTCCACACTCTCAAACAGCTGTTCCACGCCCTCACACAGCTGTTCCACCGTCATACGCAACTGTTCCATAGTCTTACTCAGCTGTTCCACACTCTTGCACAGCTGTTCCACATTCTCACACAGCTGTTCCACAGTCTTACACAGCTGTTCCACACTCTCTCACAGCTGTTCCACACACACACAGCTGTTCCACAGTCTTGCGCTGCTGTTCCACACTCTTACAAAGCTGTTCCTCAGTCGTACACAGCTGTTCCACGCTCTCACACAGCTGTTCCATACACTTACACAGGTGTTCCACACTATTACACAGCTGTCCCAAACTCTCACACAGCTGTTCCACACTCACGCCGCTGTTCCACACTCTCACACAGCTGTTCCACAGTCTTACAAGGCTGTTCCACACTCTTACACAGCTGTTCCACACTCTCACACAGCTGTTCCACAATCTCACACAGCTGTTCCACGCTCTCACACAGCTGTTCCACACTCACAGCAGCTGTTCCACAGTCTCACACAGCTGTTCCAAACTCTCGCACAGCTGTTCCACACTCTTGCACAGCTGTTCCAAAGCCTTATACATCTGTTCCATGCTCTCACCCAGCTGGTCCACAATTTTATACAGCTGTTCCACACTCTTACACAGCTGTTCCACATTCTTACACAGCTGTTCCACAGTCTTACACTGCTGTTCCACAATCTCACACAGCTGTTCCACACTCTCACAGAGCTGTTCCACGCTCTCACACAGCTGTTCCACACTCTCACACAGCTATTCCACACTCTTGCACAGTTGTTCCACGCTCTTACACAGCTGTTCCAGACGCTCACACAGCTGTTCCACACTCTCACACAGCTGCTCCACATGGTCACACAGCTGTTCCACATTGTCACACAGCTGTTCCACATTGTCACTCAGCTGTTCCACACTCATACACAGCTGTTCCACACTCTTGCACAGTTGTTCCACACTCTCACACAGCTGTTCCACGTTCTCACACAGCTGTTCCACACTCTTACACAGCTGTTCCACACTCTTGCACAGCTGTTCCACAGTCTTCCACATCTGTTCCACGCTCTCACACAGCTGGTCCACAGTCATACACAGCTGTTCCACACTCTTTCACAGCTGTGCCACACTCTCACACAGCTGTTCCACACTCTCACGCAGCTGTTCCACAGTCTTACAAAGCTGTTCCACACTCTCACACAGCTGTTCCAGACTCTCACACAGCTGTTCCAGACGCTCACACAGCTGTTCCACACTCTCACACAGCTGTTCCACACTCTCACACAGCTGTTCCACATTGTCACTCAGCTGTTCCACACTCATACACAGCTGTTCCACACTCTCACACAGCTGTTCCACACTCTCACACAGCTGTTCCACACTCTCACACAGCTGTTCCACATTGTCACTCAGCTGTTCCACACTCATACACAGCTGTTCCACACTCTCACACAGCTGTTCCACACTCTTGCACGGTTGTTCCACACTCTCACACAGCTGTTCCACGTTCTCACACAGCTGTTCCACACTTTTACACAGCTGTTCCACACTGTTGCACAGCTGTTCCACAGTCTTACACATCTGTTCCACGCTCTCACACAGCTGGTCCACAGTCTTACACAGCTGTTCCACACTCTTTCACAGCTGTGCCACACTCTCACACAGCTGTTCCACAGTCTTACGCAGCTGTTCCACACTCTCACACAGCTGTTCCACACTCTCACACAGCTGTTCCACATTCTTACACATCTGTTCAGCGCTCTCACACAGCTGCTCCACTCTCTCAAACAGCTGTTCCACACTCTCAAACAGCTGTTCCACACTCTCACACAGCTGTTCCACCGTCTTACGCAACGGTTCCACACTCTTACTCAGCTGTTCCACACTCTTGCACAGCTGTTCCACACTTTCACACAGCTATTCCACAGTCTTACACAGCTGTTCCACACTCTCACACAGCTGTTCCACACACACACAGCTGTTCCACACTCTTACACAGCTGTTCCACACTCTTACACAGCTGTTCCACACTCTTGCACAGCTGTTCCACAGTCTTACACATCTGTCCCACGCTCTCACACAGCTGGCCCACAGTCTTACACAGCTGGCCCACAGTCTTACACAGCTGTTCCACACTCTCACACAGCTGTGCCACACTCTCACACAGCTGTTCCACACTCTCACACAGCTGTTCCACAATCTTACACAGCTGTTCCACACTCTCACACAGCTGTTCCACAGTCTTACACATCTGTTCAATGCTCTCACACAGCTGTTCCACACTCTGACACAGCTGTTCCACACTCTCAAACAGCTGTTCCACGCCCTCACACAGCTGTTCCACCGTCATACGCAACTGTTCCATAGTCTTACTCAGCTGTTCCACACTCTTGCACAGCTGTTCCACATTCTCACACAGCTGTTCCACAGTCTTACACAGCTGTTCCACACTCTCTCACAGCTGTTCCACACACACACAGCTGTTCCACAGTCTTGCGCTGCTGTTCCACACTCTTACAAAGCTGTTCCTCAGTCGTACACAGCTGTTCCACGCTCTCACACAGCTGTTCCATACACTTACACAGGTGTTCCACACTATTACACAGCTGTCCCAAACTCTCACACAGCTGTTCCACACTCACGCCGCTGTTCCACACTCTCACACAGCTGTTCCACAGTCTTACAAGGCTGTTCCACACTCTTACACAGCTGTTCCACACTCTCACACAGCTGTTCCACAATCTCACACAGCTGTTCCACGCTCTCACACAGCTGTTCCACACTCACAGCAGCTGTTCCACAGTCTCACACAGCTGTTCCAAACTCTCGCACAGCTGTTCCACACTCTTGCACAGCTGTTCCAAAGCCTTATACATCTGTTCCATGCTCTCACCCAGCTGGTCCACAATTTTATACAGCTGTTCCACACTCTTACACAGCTGTTCCACATTCTTACACAGCTGTTCCACAGTCTTACACTGCTGTTCCACAATCTCACACAGCTGTTCCACACTCTCACAGAGCTGTTCCACGCTCTCACACAGCTGTTCCACGCTCTCACACAGCTGTTCCACGCTCTCACACAGCTGTTCCACGCTCTCACACAGCTGTTCCACGCTCTTACACAGCTGTTCCACACTCCTGCACAGCTGTTCCACACTCTCACACAGCTGTTCCACAGTCTTACACATCAGTTCCACACTCTTACATAGCTGTTCCACACTCTCACACAGCTGTTCCACACTCTCACACAACTGTACCACACTCTTACACAGCTGTTCCACGCTCTCACACAGCTGTTCCATGCTCTTACACAGCTGTTCCACACTCCTGCACAGCTGTTCCACAGTCTCACACAGCTGTTCCGCGTTCTCACACAGCTGTTCCACACTCTCACACAGCTGTTCCACACTCTCACACAGCTGTTCCACAGCCTCACACAGCTGTTCCACAGTCTCACACAACTGTTCCACACTCTCACACAGCTGTTCCACAGTCTCACACAACTGTACCACACTCTTACACAGCTGTTCCACACTCTTACAGAGCTGTTCCACAACCTCACTCAGCTGTTCCACACTCTCACACAGCTGTTCCACACTCTCACACAGCTGTTCCACCCTCTCACACAGCTGTTCCACACTCTCACACAGCTGTTCCACAGTCTCACAGAGCTGTTCCACACTCTTGTGCAGCTGTTCCACAGTCTTACACAGCTGTTCCACAATCTCACACAGCTGTTCCACATTCTCACAGAGCTGTTCCACAATCTCACACAGCTGTTCCACGCTCGCACACAGCTGTTCCACGCTCTCACACAGCTGTTCCACGCTCTTACACAGCTGTTCCACACTCTGCACAGATGTTCCACACTCTCACACAGCTGTTCTACGCTCACACACAGCTGTTCCACGCTCTCACACAGCAGTTCCACGCTCTTACACAGCTGTTCTACACTCTTGCACAGCTGTTCCACAGTCTTACACAGCTGTTCCACAATCTCACACAGCTGTTCCACATTCTCACAGAGCTGTTCCACAATCTCACACAGCTGTTCCACGCTCTCACACAGCTGTTCCACGCTCTCACACAGCTGTTCCACGCTCTTACACAGCTGTTCCACACTCTGCACAGCTGTTCCACAGTCTCACACAGCTGTTCCACGTTCTCACACAGCGGTTCCCTCTCTCACACAGCTGTTCCACACTCTTGCACAGCTGTTCCACACTCTCACACAGCTGTTCCACGGTCTCACACAGCTGTTCCAGACTCTTACACAGCTGTTCCACGTTCTCACACAGCTATTCCACAGTCTTACACAGCTGTTCCGCGTTCTCACACAGCTGTCCCACACTCTTGCACAGCTGTTCCACACTCTTGCACAGCTGTTCCACAGTCTTACACATCTGTTCCACGCTCTCACACAGCTGGTCCACACTCTTACACAGCTGTTCCACACTCTTACACAGCTGTGCCACAATCTCACACAGCTGTTCCACAATCTCACACAGCTGTTCCACACTCTCACACAGCTGTTCCACATACTTACACATCTGTTCCACACTCATACACAGCTGTTCCACACTCTCACACAGCTGTTCCACACTCTTGCACAGTTGTTCCACACTCTCACACAGCTGTTCCACACTCTCACACAGCTGTTGCAGACGCTCACACAGCTGTTCCACACTCTCACACAGCTGTTCCACACTCTCACACAGCTGTTCCACATTGTCACTCAGCTGCTCCACACTCATACACAGCTGTTCCACACTCTCACACAGCTGTTCCACACTCTCACACAGCTGTTCCACACTCTCACACAGCTGTTCCACATTGTCACTCAGCTGTTCCACACTCATACACAGCTGTTCCACACTCTCACACAGCTGTTCCACACTCTTGCACAGTTGTTCCACACTCTCACACAGCTGTTCCACGTTCTCACACAGCTGTTCCACACTCTTACACAGCTGTTCCACACTGTTGCACAGCTGTTCCACAGTCTTACACATCTGTTCCACGCTCTCACACAGCTGGTCCACAGTCTTACACAGCTGTTCCACACTCTTTCACAGCTGTGCCACACTCTCACACAGCTGTTCCACAGTCTTACGCAGCTGTTCCACACTCTCACACAGCTGTTCCACACTCTCACACAGCTGTTCCACATTCTTACACATCTGTTCAGCGCTCTCACACAGCTGCTCCACTCTCTCAAACAGCTGTTCCACACTCTCAAACAGCTGTTCCACACTCTCACACAGCTGTTCCACCGTCTTACGCAACGGTTCCACACTCTTACTCAGCTGTTCCACACTCTTGCACAGCTGTTCCACACTTTCACACAGCTATTCCACAGTCTTACACAGCTGTTCCACACTCTCACACAGCTGTTCCACACACACACAGCTGTTCCACACTCTTACACTGCTGTTCCAAACTCTTACACAGCTGTTCCACACTCTTGCACAGCTGTTCCACAGTCTTACACATCTGTCCCACGCTCTCACACAGCTGGCCCACAGTCTTACACAGCTGGCCCACAGTCTTACACAGCTGTTCCACACTCTCACACAGCTGTGCCACACTCTCACACAGCTGTTCCGCACTCTCACACAGCTGTTCCACAATCTTACACAGCTGTTCCACACTCTCACACAGCTGTTCCACAGTCTTACACATCTGTTCAACGCTCTCACACAGCTGTTCCACACTCTGACACAGCTGTTCCACACTCTCAAACAGCTGTTCCACGCCCTCACACAGCTGTTCCACCGTCATACGCAACTGTTCCATAGTCTTACTCAGCTGTTCCACACTCTTGCACAGCTGTTCCACATTCTCACACAGCTGTTCCACAGTCTTACACAGCTGTTCCACACTCTCTCACAGCTGTTCCACACACACACAGCTGTTCCACAGTCTTGCGCTGCTGTTCCACACTCTTACAAAGCTGTTCCTCAGTCGTACACAGCTGTTCCACGCTCTCACACAGCTGTTCCATACACTTACACAGGTGTTCCACACTCTTACACAGCTGTCCCAAACTCTCACACAGCTGTTCCACACTCACGCCGCTGTTCCACACTCTCACACAGCTGTTCCACAGTCTTACAAGGCTGTTCCACACTCTTACACAGCTGTTCCACACTCTCACACAGCTGTTCCACAATCTCACACAGCTGTTCCACGCTCTCACACAGCTGTTCCACACTCACAGCAGCTGTTCCACAGTCTCACACAGCTGTTCCAAACTCTCGCACAGCTGTTCCACACTCTTGCACAGCTGTTCCAAAGCCTTATACATCTGTTCCATGCTCTCACCCAGCTGGTCCACAATCTTATACAGCTGTTCCACACTCTTACACAGCTGTTCCACATTCTTACACAGCTGTTCCACAGTCTTACACTGCTGTTCCACAATCTCACACAGCTGTTCCACACTCTCACAGAGCTGTTCCACGCTCTCACACAGCTGTTCCACGCTCTCACACAGCTGTTCCACGCTCTCGCACAGCTGTTCCACGCTCTCACACAGCTGTTCCAGGCTCTCACACAGCTGTTCCACGCTCTCACACAGCTGTTCCACAATCTCACACAGCTGTTCCACGCTCTCACACAGCTGTTCCACGCTCTCACACAGCTGTTCCACGCTCTCACACAGCTGTTCCACGCTCTCACACAGCTGTTCCACACTCCTGCAAAGCTGTCCCACAGTCTTACACAGCTGTTCCACGTTCTCACACAGCTGTTCCCTCTCTCACACAGCTGTTCCACGCTCTCACACAACTGTTCCACGCTCTTACACAGCTGTTCCACACTCCTGCACAGCTGTCCCACAGTCTTACACAGCTGTTCCACCTTCTCACACAACTGTTCCCTCTCTCACACAGCTGTTCCACATTCTTGCACAGTTGTTCCACACTCTTACACAGCTGATCCACACTCTGACACAGCTGTTCCACACACACACAGCTGTTCCACACACTTACACATCTGTTCCACACTCTTGCACTGCTGTTCCACAGTCTTACACATCTGTTCCACGCTCTCACACAGCTGGTCCACAGTCTTACACAGCTGTTCCATACTCTTACACAGCTGTGCCACACTCTCACACAGCTGTTCCACAGTCTTACACATCTGTTCAACGCTCTCACACAGCTGTTCCACACTCTTACACAGCTGTTCCACACTCTGACACAGCTGTTCCACACTCTGACACAGCTGTTGCACACTCTCAGTCAGCTGTTCCACGCCCTCACACAGCTGTTCCACCGTCTAACGCAACTGTTCCACAGTCTTACTCAGCTGTTCCACACTCTTGCACAGCTGTTCCACATTCTCACACAGCTGTTCCACATTCTCACACAGCTGTTCCACAGTCTTACACAGCTGTTCCACACTCTTACACAGCTGTTCCACACTCTTACACAGCTGTTCCACACTCTCACACAGCTGTTCCACAATCTCACACAGCTGTTCCACGCTCTCACACAGCTGTTCCACACTCACACGCAGCTGTTCCACAGTCTTATACAGCTGTTCCACACTCTCACACAGCTGTTCCACACACACACAGCTGTTCCACACTCTTACACAGCTGTTCCACACTCTTGCACAGCTGTTCCACACTCTCACACAGCTGTTCCACAATCTTACACAGCTGTTCCACACTCTTGCACAGCTGTTCCACAGTCATACACAGCTGTTCCACAGTCTCACACAACTGTTCCACACGCTTACACAGCTGTTCCACACTCTTACACAGCTGTTCCACAATCTCACACAGCTGTTCCACAGTCTCACACATCTGTTCCACAGTCTCACGCAGCTGTTCCACAGCCTCACGCAGCTGTTCCACAGCCTCACGCAGCTGTTCCACAGCCTCACACAGCTGTTCCACAGACGTACACAGCTGTTCCACTGTCTTGCACATCTATTCCATACTCTTATGCAGCTGTTCCACATTCTTGCACAGCTGTTCCACAGTCTCACACAGCTGTTCCACGCTCTCACACAGCTGTTCCACGAATTCACACAGCTGTTCCACACTCTCACACAGCTGTTACACGCTCTCACACAGCTGCTCCACAGTCTTACACAGCTGTTCCACGCTCTCACACAGCTGTTCCACACTCTCACACAGCTGTTCCACAGTCTTACACAAAAGTTCCACACTCTTACATAGCTGTTCCACACTCTCACACAGCTGATCCACAGTCTTACACAGCTGTTCCACGCTCTCACACAGCTGTTCCACACTCTCACACAGCTGTTCCACAGTCTCACACAACTGTACCACACTCTTACACAGCTGTTCCACACTCTTACATAGCTGTTCCACAATCTCACACAGCTGTTCCACACTCTCACACAGCTGTTCCACAATCTCACACAGCTGTTCTCCGCTCACACACAGCTGTTCCATGCTCTCACACAGCAGTTCCACGCTCTGACACAGCTGTTCTACACGCTTGCACAGCTGTTCCACAGTCTTACACAGCTGTTCCACAATCTCACACAGCTATTCCACATTCTCACAGAGCTGTTCCACAATCTCACACAGCTGTTCCACGCTCTCACACAGCTGTTCCACGCTCTCACACAGCTGTTCCACGCTCTTACACAGCTGTTCCACACTCCTGCACAGCTGTTCCACAGTCTCACACAGCTGTTCCACGTTCTCACACAGCTGTTCCCTCTCTCACACAGCTGTTCCACACTCTTGCACAGCTGTTCCACACTCTCACACAGCTGTTCCACGTTCTCACACAGCTGTTCCACTCTCTTACACAGCTGTTCCACACACTTGCACAGCTGTTCCACAGTCTTACACAGCTGTTCCGCGTTCTCACACAGCTGTCCCACACTCTTACACAGCTGTTCCACACTCTTGCACAGCTGTTCCACAGTCTTACACATCTGTTCCACGCACTCACACAGCTGGTCCACAGTCTTACACAGCTGTTCCACACTCTTACACAGCTGTGCCACACTCTCACACAGCTGTTCCACAGTCTTACGCATCTGTTCCACACTCTCACACAGCTGTTCCACACTCTCACACAGCTGTTCCACACTCTCACACAGCTGTTCCACATTCTTACACATCTGTTCCACACTCATACACAGCTGTTCCACACTCTCACACAGCTGTTCCACACTCTTGCACAGTTGTTCCACGCTCTCACACAGCTGTTCCAGACGCTCACACAGCTGTTCCAGACGCTCACACAGCTGTTCCAGACGCTCACACAGCTGTTCCACACTCTCACACAGCTGTTCCACACTCTCACACAGCTGTTCCACACTCTCACACAGCTGTTCCCCAATCTCACACAGCTGTTCCACGCTCTCACACAGCTGTTCCACACTCACACACAGCTGTTCCACAGTCTTACACAGCTGTTCCACACTCTCACACAGCTGTTCCACACACACACAGCTGTTCCATACTCTTATCCAGCTGTTCCACACTCCTGCACAGCTGTTCCAAAGTCTTACATATCTGTTCCATGCTCTCACCCAGCTGGTCCACAATCTTATACAGCTGTTCCACACTCGTACACAGCTGTTCCACACTCTTGCACAGCTGTTCCACACTCTTACACAGCTGTGCCACACTCTCACACTGCTGTTCCACAGTCTTACGCAGCTGTTCCACAATCTTACACAGCTGTCCCACACTCTTGCACAGCTGTTCCACAGTCATACACAGCTGTTCCACAGTCTCACACAACTGTTCCACACCCTTACACAGCTGTTCCACACTCTTACACAGCTGTTCCACAATCTCACACAGCTGTTCCACACTCTCACACAGCTGTTCCACACTCTCACACAGCTGTTCCACAGTCTCACACATCTGTTCCACAGTCTCACGCAGCTGTTCCACAGCCTCACGCAGCTGTTCCACAGCCTCACACAGCTGTTCCACCGTCTAACGCAACTGTTCCACAGTCTTACTCAGCTGTTCCACACTCTTGCACAGCTGTTCCACATTCTCACACAGCTGTTCCACAGTCTTACACAGCTGTTCCACAGTCTTACACAGCTGTTCCACACTCTTGCACAGCTGTTCCACAGTCATACACAGCTGTTCCACAGTCTCACACAGCTGTTCCACACACACACAGCTGTTCCACAGTCTTACACAGCTGTTCCACACTCTTGCACAGCTGTTCCACAGTCATACACAGCTGTTCCACAGTCTCACACAACTGTTCCACACCCTTACACAGCTGTTCCACGCTCTTACACAGCTGTTCCACAATCTCACACAGCTGTTCCACACTCTCACGCAGCTGTTCCACAGTCTCACGCAGCTGTTCCACAGCCTCACGCAGCTGTTCCACAGCCTCACGCAGCTGTTCCACAGCCTCACGCAGCTGTTCCACAGCCTCACACAGCTGTTCCACAGACTTACACAGCTGTTCCACTGTCTTGCACATCTATTCCATACTCTTATGCAGCTGTTCCACATTCTTGCACAGCTGTTCCACAGTCTCACACAGCTGTTCCACGCTCTCACACAGCTGTTCCACGCACTCACACAGCTGTTCCACACTCTCACACAGCTGTTACACGCTCTCACACAGCTGCTCCACAGTCTTACACAGCTGTTCCACGCTCTCACACAGCTGTTCCACCGTCTTACTCATCAGTTCCACACTCTTTCATAGCTGTTCCACACTCTCACACAGCTGTTCCACAGTCTCACACAACTGTACCACACTCTTGCACAGCTGTTCCACACTCTTACATAGCTGTTCCACAATCTCACACAGCTGTTCCACACTCTCACACAGCTGTTCCACAATCTCACACAGCTGTTCTACGCTCACACACAGCTGTTCCATGCTCTCACACAGCAGTTCCACGCTCGTACACAGCTGTTCTAAACTCTTGCACAGCTGTTCCACATTCTCACAGAGCTGTTCCACAATCTCACACAGCTGTTCCACGCTCTCACACAGCTGTTCCACGCTCTCACACAGCTGTTCCACGCTCTTACACGGCTGTTCCACACTCCTGCACAGCTGTTCCACAGTCTCACACAGCTGTTCCACGTTCTCACACAGCTGTTCCCTCTCTCACACAGCTGTTCCACACTCTTGCACAGCTGTTCCACACTCTCACACAGCTGTTCCACGTTCTCACACAGCAGTTCCACTCTCTTACACAGCTGTTCCACACACTTGCACAGTTGTTCCACAGTCTTACACAGCTGTTCCGCGTTCTCACACAGCTGTTCCACACTCTTGCACAGCTGTTCCACACTCTTGCACAGCTGGTCCACAGTCTCACACAGCTGCTCCACACTCTTACACAGCTGTGCCACACTCTCACACAGCTGTTCCACAGTCTTACGCAGCTGTTCCACAATCTCACACAGCTGTTCCACACTCTCACACAGCTGTTCCACATTCTTACACATCTGTTCAACCCTCATACACAGCTGTTCCACACTCATACACAGCTGTTCCACACTCTCACACAGCTGTTCCACACTCTTGCACAGTTGTTCCACGCTCTCACACAGCTGTTCCACACTCTCACACAGCTGTTCCACACTCTCACACAGCTGTTCCACATTGTCACTCAGCTGTTCCACACTCATACACTGCTGCTCCACACTCTCACACAGCTGTTCCACACTCTTGCACAGTTGTTCCACACTCTCACACAGCTGTTCCACGTTCTCACACAGCTGTTCCACACTCTCACACAGCTGTTCCACACTCTTGCACAGCTGTTCCACAGTCTTACACATCTGTTCCACGCTCTCACACAGCTGGTCCACAGTCATACACAGCTGTTCCACACTCTTTCACAGCTGTGCCACCCTCTCACACAGCTGTTCCACAGTCTTACGCAGCTGTTCCACAATCTGACACAGCTGTTCGACACTCTCACACAGCTGTTCCACATTCTTACACATCTGTTCAGCGCTCTCACACAGCTGCTCCACACTCTTACACAGCTGTTCCACACTCTGACACAGCTGTTCCACACTCTCAAACAGCTGTTCCACACTCTCACGCAGCTGTTCCACCGTCTTACGCAACGGTTCCACACTCTTACTCAGCTGTTCCACACTCTTGCACAGCTGTTCCACACTCTCACACAGCTATTCCACACTCTTGCACAGTTGTTCCACGCTCTTACACAGCTGTTCCAGACGCTCACACAGCTGTTCCACACTCTCACACAGCTGTTCCACATGGTCACACAGCTGTTCCACATTGTCACACAGCTGTTCCACATTGTCACTCAGCTGTTCCACACTCATACACAGCTGTTCCACACTCTTGCACAGTTGTTCCACACTCTCACACAGCTGTTCCACGTTCTCACACAGCTGTTCCACACTCTTACACAGCTGTTCCACACTCTTGCACAGCTGTTCCACAGTCTTACACATCTGTTCCACGCTCTCACACAGCTGGTCCACAGTCATACACAGCTGTTCCACACTCTTTCACAGCTGTGCCACACTCTCACACAGCTGTTCCACACTCTCACACAGCTGTTCCACAGTCTTACAAAGCCGTTCGACACTCTCACACAGCTGTTCCACATTCTTACACATCTGTTCAGCGCTCTCACACAGCTGCTCCACGCTCTTACACAGCTGTTCCACACTCTGACACAGCTGTTCCATACTCTCAAACAGCTGTTCCACACTCTCACACAGCTGCTCCACCATCTTACGCAACGGTTCCACACTCTTACTCAGCTGTTCCACACTCTTGCACAGCTGTTCCACACTCTCACACAGCTGTTCCACACACACACAGCTGTTCCACACTCTTACACAGCTGTTCCACACTCTTGCACAGCTGTTCCACACTCTCACACAGCTGTTCCACGCTCTCAGACAGCTGGTCCACAGTCTTACACAGCTGTTCCACACTCTTATACATCTGTGCCACACTCTCACACAGCTGTTCCACACTCTCACACAGCTGTTCCACACTCTGACACAGCTGTTCCACACTCTCAAACAGCTGTTCCACGCCCTCACACAGCTGTTCCACCGTCATACGCAACTGTTCCATAGTCTTACTCAGCTGTTCCACACTCTTGCACAGCTGTTCCACATTCTCACACAGCTGTTCCACAGTCTTACACAGCTGTTCCACACTCTCACACAGCTGTGCCACACTCTCACACAGCTGTTCCACAGTCGTACGCAGCTGTTCCACAATCTCACACAGCTGTTCCACGTTCTTACACATCTTTCCACACTCATACACAGCTGTTACACACTCTCACACAGCTTTTCCACACTCTTGCACAGTTGTTCCACACTCTCACACAGCTGTTCCACACTCTCACACAGCTGTTCCACATTGTCACTCAGCTGTTCCACACTCATACACAGCTGTTCCACACTCTCACACAGCTGTTCCACACTCTTGCACAGTTGTTACACGCTCTCACACAGCTGCTCCACAGTCTTACACAGCTGTTCCACGCTCTCACACAGCTGTTCCACACTCTCACACAGCTGTTCCACAGTCTTACACATCAGTTCCACACTCTTACATAGCTGTTCCACACTCTCACACAGCTGTTCCACAGTCTCACACAACTGTACCACACTCTTACACAGCTGTTCCTCACTCTTACACAACTGTTCCACAATCTCACACAGCTGTTCCACACTCTCACACAGCTGTTCCACAATCTCACACAGCTGTTCTACGCTCACACACAGCTGTTCCATGCTCTCACACATCAGTTCCACGCTCTGACACAGCTGTTCTACACTCTTGCACAGCTGTTCCACAGTCTTACACAGCTGTTCCACACTCTTGCACAGCTGTTCCACACTCTTACATAGCTGTTCCACAATCTCACACAGCTGTTCCACACTCTCACACAGCTGTTCCACAATCTCACACAGCTGTTCTACGCTCACACACAGCTGTTCCATGCTCTCACACAGCAGTTCCACGCTCGTACACAGCTGTTCTAAACTCTTGCACAGCTGTTCCACATTCTCACAGAGCTGTTCCACAATCTCACACAGCTGTTCCACGCTCTCACACAGCTGTTCCACGCTCTCACACAGCTGTTCCACGCTCTTACACGGCTGTTCCACACTCCTGCACAGCTGTTCCACAGTCTCACACAGCTGTTCCACGTTCTCACACAGCTGTTCCCTCTCTCACACAGCTGTTCCACACTCTTGCACAGCTGTTCCACACTCTCACACAGCTGTTCCACGTTCTCACACAGCAGTTCCACTCTCTTACACAGCTGTTCCACACACTTGCACAGTTGTTCCACAGTCTTACACAGCTGTTCCGCGTTCTCACACAGCTGTTCCACACTCTTGCACAGCTGTTCCACACTCTTGCACAGCTGGTCCACAGTCTCACACAGCTGCTCCACACTCTTACACAGCTGTGCCACACTCTCACACAGCTGTTCCACAGTCTTACGCAGCTGTTCCACAATCTCACACAGCTGTTCCACACTCTCACACAGCTGTTCCACATTCTTACACATCTGTTCAACCCTCATACACAGCTGTTCCACACTCATACACAGCTGTTCCACACTCTCACACAGCTGTTCCACACTCTTGCACAGTTGTTCCACGCTCTCACACAGCTGTTCCACACTCTCACACAGCTGTTCCACACTCTCACACAGCTGTTCCACATTGTCACTCAGCTGTTCCACACTCATACACTGCTGCTCCACACTCTCACACAGCTGTTCCACACTCTTGCACAGTTGTTCCACACTCTCACACAGCTGTTCCACGTTCTCACACAGCTGTTCCACACTCTCACACAGCTGTTCCACACTCTTGCACAGCTGTTCCACAGTCTTACACATCTGTTCCACGCTCTCACACAGCTGGTCCACAGTCATACACAGCTGTTCCACACTCTTTCACAGCTGTGCCACCCTCTCACACAGCTGTTCCACAGTCTTACGCAGCTGTTCCACAATCTGACACAGCTGTTCGACACTCTCACACAGCTGTTCCACATTCTTACACATCTGTTCAGCGCTCTCACACAGCTGCTCCACACTCTTACACAGCTGTTCCACACTCTGACACAGCTGTTCCACACTCATACACAGCTGTTCCACACTCTTGCACAGTTGTTCCACACTCTCACACAGCTGTTCCACGTTCTCACACAGCTGTTCCACACTCTTACACAGCTGTTCCACACTCTTGCACAGCTGTTCCACAGTCTTACACATCTGTTCCACGCTCTCACACAGCTGGTCCACAGTCATACACAGCTGTTCCACACTCTTTCACAGCTGTGCCACACTCTCACACAGCTGTTCCACACTCTCACACAGCTGTTCCACAGTCTTACAAAGCCGTTCGACACTCTCACACAGCTGTTCCACATTCTTACACATCTGTTCAGCGCTCTCACACAGCTGCTCCACGCTCTTACACAGCTGTTCCACACTCTGACACAGCTGTTCCATACTCTCAAACAGCTGTTCCACACTCTCACACAGCTGCTCCACCATCTTACGCAACGGTTCCACACTCTTACTCAGCTGTTCCACACTCTTGCACAGCTGTTCCACACTCTCACACAGCTGTTCCACACACACACAGCTGTTCCACACTCTTACACAGCTGTTCCACACTCTTGCACAGCTGTTCCACACTCTCACACAGCTGTTCCACGCTCTCAGACAGCTGGTCCACAGTCTTACACAGCTGTTCCACACTCTTATACATCTGTGCCACACTCTCACACAGCTGTTCCACACTCTCACACAGCTGTTCCACACTCTGACACAGCTGTTCCACACTCTCAAACAGCTGTTCCACGCCCTCACACAGCTGTTCCACCGTCATACGCAACTGTTCCATAGTCTTACTCAGCTGTTCCACACTCTTGCACAGCTGTTCCACATTCTCACACAGCTGTTCCACAGTCTTACACAGCTGTTCCACACTCTCACACAGCTGTGCCACACTCTCACACAGCTGTTCCACAGTCGTACGCAGCTGTTCCACAATCTCACACAGCTGTTCCACGTTCTTACACATCTTTCCACACTCATACACAGCTGTTACACACTCTCACACAGCTTTTCCACACTCTTGCACAGTTGTTCCACACTCTCACACAGCTGTTCCACACTCTCACACAGCTGTTCCACATTGTCACTCAGCTGTTCCACACTCATACACAGCTGTTCCACACTCTCACACAGCTGTTCCACACTCTTGCACAGTTGTTACACGCTCTCACACAGCTGCTCCACAGTCTTACACAGCTGTTCCACGCTCTCACACAGCTGTTCCACACTCTCACACAGCTGCTCCACAGTCTTACACATCAGTTCCACACTCTTACATAGCTGTTCCACACTCTCACACAGCTGTTCCACAGTCTCACACAACTGTACCACACTCTTACACAGCTGTTCCTCACTCTTACACAACTGTTCCACAATCTCACACAGCTGTTCCACACTCTCACACAGCTGTTCCACAATCTCACACAGCTGTTCTACGCTCACACACAGCTGTTCCATGCTCTCACACATCAGTTCCACGCTCTGACACAGCTGTTCTACACTCTTGCACAGCTGTTCCACAGTCTTACACAGCTGTTCCACACTCTTGCACAGCTGTTCCACACTCTTACATAGCTGTTCCACAATCTCACACAGCTGTTCCACACTCTCACACAGCTGTTCCACAATCTCACACAGCTGTTCTACGCTCACACACAGCTGTTCCATGCTCTCACACAGCAGTTCCACGCTCGTACACAGCTGTTCTAAACTCTTGCACAGCTGTTCCACATTCTCACAGAGCTGTTCCACAATCTCACACAGCTGTTCCACGCTCTCACACAGCTGTTCCACGCTCTCACACAGCTGTTCCACGCTCTTACACGGCTGTTCCACACTCCTGCACAGCTGTTCCACAGTCTCACACAGCTGTTCCACGTTCTCACACAGCTGTTCCCTCTCTCACACAGCTGTTCCACACTCTTGCACAGCTGTTCCACACTCTCACACAGCTGTTCCACGTTCTCACACAGCAGTTCCACTCTCTTACACAGCTGTTCCACACACTTGCACAGTTGTTCCACAGTCTTACACAGCTGTTCCGCGTTCTCACACAGCTGTTCCACACTCTTGCACAGCTGTTCCACACTCTTGCACAGCTGGTCCACAGTCTCACACAGCTGCTCCACACTCTTACACAGCTGTGCCACACTCTCACACAGCTGTTCCACAGTCTTACGCAGCTGTTCCACAATCTCACACAGCTGTTCCACACTCTCACACAGCTGTTCCACATTCTTACACATCTGTTCAACCCTCATACACAGCTGTTCCACACTCATACACAGCTGTTCCACACTCTCACACAGCTGTTCCACACTCTTGCACAGTTGTTCCACGCTCTCACACAGCTGTTCCACACTCTCACACAGCTGTTCCACACTCTCACACAGCTGTTCCACATTGTCACTCAGCTGTTCCACACTCATACACTGCTGCTCCACACTCTCACACAGCTGTTCCACACTCTTGCACAGTTGTTCCACACTCTCACACAGCTGTTCCACGTTCTCACACAGCTGTTCCACACTCTCACACAGCTGTTCCACACTCTTGCACAGCTGTTCCACAGTCTTACACATCTGTTCCACGCTCTCACACAGCTGGTCCACAGTCATACACAGCTGTTCCACACTCTTTCACAGCTGTGCCACCCTCTCACACAGCTGTTCCACAGTCTTACGCAGCTGTTCCACAATCTGACACAGCTGTTCGACACTCTCACACAGCTGTTCCACATTCTTACACATCTGTTCAGCGCTCTCACACAGCTGCTCCACACTCTTACACAGCTGTTCCACACTCTGACACAGCTGTTCCACACTCTCAAACAGCTGTTCCACACTCTCACGCAGCTGTTCCACCGTCTTACGCAACGGTTCCACACTCTTACTCAGCTGTTCCACACTCTTGCACAGCTGTTCCACACTCTCACACAGCTATTCCACACTCTTGCACAGTTGTTCCACGCTCTTACACAGCTGTTCCAGACGCTCACACAGCTGTTCCACACTCTCACACAGCTGTTCCACATGGTCACACAGCTGTTCCACATTGTCACACAGCTGTTCCACATTGTCACTCAGCTGTTCCACACTCATACACAGCTGTTCCACACTCTTGCACAGTTGTTCCACACTCTCACACAGCTGTTCCACGTTCTCACACAGCTGTTCCACACTCTTACACAGCTGTTCCACACTCTTGCACAGCTGTTCCACAGTCTTACACATCTGTTCCACGCTCTCACACAGCTGGTCCACAGTCATACACAGCTGTTCCACACTCTTTCACAGCTGTGCCACACTCTCACACAGCTGTTCCACACTCTCACACAGCTGTTCCACAGTCTTACAAAGCCGTTCGACACTCTCACACAGCTGTTCCACATTCTTACACATCTGTTCAGCGCTCTCACACAGCTGCTCCACGCTCTTACACAGCTGTTCCACACTCTGACACAGCTGTTCCATACTCTCAAACAGCTGTTCCACACTCTCACACAGCTGCTCCACCGTCTTACGCAACGGTTCCACACTCTTACTCAGCTGTTCCACACTCTTGCACAGCTGTTCCACACTCTCACACAGCTGTTCCACACACACACAGCTGTTCCACACTCTTACACAGCTGTTCCACACTCTTGCACAGCTGTTCCACACTCTCACACAGCTGTTCCACGCTCTCAGACAGCTGGTCCACAGTCTTACACAGCTGTTCCACACTCTTACACATCTGTGCCACACTCTCACACAGCTGTTCCACACTCTCACACAGCTGTTCCACACTCTGACACAGCTGTTCCACACTCTCAAACAGCTGTTCCACGCCCTCACACAGCTGTTCCACCGTCATACGCAACTGTTCCATAGTCTTACTCAGCTGTTCCACACTCTTGCACAGCTATTCCACATTCTCACACAGCTGTTCCACAGTCTTACACAGCTGTTCCACACTCTCACACAGCTGTGCCACACTCTCACACAGCTGTTCCACAGTCGTACGCAGCTGTTCCACAATCTCACACAGCTGTTCCACGTTCTTACACATCTTTCCACACTCATACACAGCTGTTACACACTCTCACACAGCTTTTCCACACTCTTGCACAGTTGTTCCACACTCTCACACAGCTGTTCCACACTCTCACACAGCTGTTCCACATTGTCACTCAGCTGTTCCACACTCATACACAGCTGTTCCACACTCTCACACAGCTGTTCCACACTCTTGCACAGTTGTTACACGCTCTCACACAGCTGCTCCACAGTCTTACACAGCTGTTCCACGCTCTCACACAGCTGTTCCACACTCTCACACAGCTGTTCCACAGTCTTACACATCAGTTCCACACTCTTACATAGCTGTTCCACACTCTCACACAGCTGTTCCACAGTCTCACACAACTGTACCACACTCTTACACAGCTGTTCCTCACTCTTACACAACTGTTCCACAATCTCACACAGCTGTTCCACACTCTCACACAGCTGTTCCACAATCTCACACAGCTGTTCTACGCTCACACACAGCTGTTCCATGCTCTCACACATCAGTTCCACGCTCTGACACAGCTGTTCTACACTCTTGCACAGCTGTTCCACAGTCTTACACAGCTGTTCCACAATCTCACACAGCTATTCCATTCTCACAGAGCTGTTCCACAATCTCACACAGCTGTTCCACGCTCTCACACAGCTGTTCCACGCTCTTACACAGCTGTTCCACACTCCTACACAGCTGTTCCACAGTCTCACACAGCTGTTCCACGTTCTCACACAGCTGTTCCCTCTCTCACACAGCAGTTCCACACTCTTGCACAGCTGTTCCACACTCTCACACAGCTGTTCCACGTTCTCACACAGCTGTTCCACTCTCTTGCACAGCTGTTCCACACACTTGCACAGCTGTTCCACAGTCTTACACAGCTGTTCCGCGTTCTCACACAGCTGTTCCACACTCTTACACAGCTGTTCCACACTCTTGCACAGCTGTTCCACAGTCTTACACATCTGTTCCACGCACTCACACAGCTGGTCCAGAGTCTTACACAGCTGTTCCACACTCTTACACAGCTGTGCTACAATCTCACACAGCTGTTCCACAGTCTTACGCAGCTGTTCCACAATCTCACACAGCAGTTCCACACTCTCACACAGCTGTTCCACATTCTTACACATCTGTTCCACACTCATACACAGCTGTTCCACACTCATACACAGCTGTTCCACACTCTCACACAGCTGTTCCACACTCTTGCACAGTTGTTCCACGCTCTCA
Source organism: Mustelus asterias (assembly GCF_964213995.1). NCBI lineage: Eukaryota > Metazoa > Chordata > Chondrichthyes > Carcharhiniformes > Triakidae > Mustelus > Mustelus asterias. Next base: position 42,988,658 of record NC_135813.1, read on the forward strand.
CACAGCTGTTCCACACTCTCACACAGCTGTTCCACACTCTCACACAGCTATTCCACACTCTTGCACAGTTGTTCCACGCTCTTGCACAGCTGTTCCAGACGCTCACACAGCTGTTCCACACTCTCACACAGCTCTTCCACATGGTCACACAGCTGTTCCACATTGTCACACAGCTGTTCCACATTGTCACTCAGCTGTTCCACACTCATACACAGCTGTTCCACACTCTTGCACAGTTGTTCCACACTCTCACACAGCTGTTCCACGTTCTCACACAGCTGTTCCACACTCTTACACAGCTGTTCCACACTCTTGCACAGCTGTTCCACAGTCTTACACATCTGTTCCACGCTCTCACACAGCTGGTCCACAGTCATACACAGCTGTTCCACACTCTTTCACAGCTGTGCCACACTCTCACACAGCTGTTCCACACTCTCACACAGCTGTTCCACAGTCTTACAAAGCCGTTCGACACTCTCACACAGCTGTTCCACATTCTTACACATCTGTTCAGCGCTCTCACACAGCTGCTCCACGCTCTTACACAGCTGTTCCACACTCTGACACAGCTGTTCCACACTCTCAAACAGCTGTTCCACACTCTCACACAGCTGCTCCACCGTCTTACGCAACGGTTCCACACTCTTACTCAGCTGTTCCACACTCTTGCACAGCTGTTCCACACTCTCACACAGCTGTTCCACACACACACAGCTGTTCCACACTCTTACACAGCTGTTCCACACTCTTGCACAGCTGTTCCACACTCTCACACAGCTGTTCCACGCTCTCAGACAGCTGGTCCACAGTCTTACACAGCTGTTCCACACTCTTACACATCTGTGCCACACTCTCACACAGCTGTTCCACACTCTCACACAGCTGTTCCACACTCTGACACAGCTGTTCCACACTCTCAAACAGCTGTTCCACGCCCTCACACAGCTGTTCCACCGTCATACGCAACTGTTCCATAGTCTTACTCAGCTGTTCCACACTCTTGCACAGCTGTTCCACATTCTCACACAGCTGTTCCACAGTCTTACACAGCTGTTCCACACTCTCACACAGCTGTGCCACACTCTCACACAGCTGTTCCACAGTCGTACGCAGCTGTTCCACAATCTCACACAGCTGTTCCACGTTCTTACACATCTTTCCACACTCATACACAGCTGTTACACACTCTCACACAGCTTTTCCACACTCTTGCACAGTTGTTCCACACTCTTACACAGCTGTACTACACTCTCACACAGCTGCTCCACAGTCTTACGCAGCTGTTCCACACTCTCACACAGCTGTTCCACATTCTTACACATCTGTTCCACACTCATACACAGATGTTCCACACTCATACACAGCTGTTCCACACTCTCACACAGCTGTTCCACACTCTTGCACAGTTGTTCCACGCTCTCACACAGCTGTTCCACACTCTCACACAGCTGTTCCACACTCTCACACAGCTGTTCCACATTGTCACTCAGCTGTTCCACACTCATACACAGCTGCTCCACACTCTTTCACAGCTGTGCCACACTCTCACACAGCTGTTCCACAGTCTTACGCAGCTGTTCCACAATCTGACACAGCTGTTCGACACTCTCACACAGCTGTTCCACATTCTTACACATCTGTTCAGCGCTCTCACACAGCTGCTCCACACTCTTACACAGCTGTTCCACACTCTGACACAGCTGTTCCACACTCTCAAACAGCTGTTCCACACTCTCACGCAGCTGTTCCACCGTCTTACGCAACGGTTCCACACTCTTACTCAGCTGTTCCACACTCTTGCACAGCTGTTCCACACTCTCACACAGCTATTCCACAGTCTTACACAGCTGTTCCACACTCTCACACAGCTGTTCCACACTCTTACACAGCTGTTCCACACTCTTACACAGCTGTTCCACACTCTTGCACAGCTGTTCCACAGTCTTACACATCTGTTCCACGCTCTCAGACAGCTGGTCCACAGTCTTACACAGCTGATCCACACTCTTACACAGCTGTGCCACACTCTCACACAGCTGTTCCACACTCTCACACAGCTGTTCCACACTCTCACACAGCTGTTCCACACTCTCACACAGCTGTTCCACAACCTTACACAGCTGTTCCACAGTCTCACACAGCTGTTCCACAGTCTTACACATCTGTTCAACGCTCTCACACAGCTGTTCCACACTCTTACACAGCTGTTCCACACTCTGACACAGCTGTTCCACACTCTCAAACAGCTGTTCCACGCCCTCACACAGCTGTTCCACCGTCATACGCAACTGTTCCATAGTCTTACTCAGCTGTTCCACACTCTTGCACAGCTGTTCCACATTCTCACACAGCTGTTCCACAGTCTTGCACAGCTGTTCCACACTCTCACACAGCTGTGCCACACTCTCACACAGCTGTTCCACAGTCTTACGCAGCTGTTCCACAATCTCACACAGCTGTTCCACACTCTCACAGAGCTGTTCCACAATCTCACACAGCTGTTTCACGCTCACACACAGCTGTTCCATGCTCTCACACAGCAGTTCCACGCTCTTACACAGCTGTTCTACACTCTTGCACAGCTGTTCCACAGTCTTACACAACTGTTCCACAATCTCACACAGCTGTTCCACATTCTCACAGAGCTGTTCCACGCTCTCACACAGCTGTTCCACGCGCTCACACAGCTGTTCCACGCTCTCACACAGCTGTTCCACGCTCTCACACAGCTGTTCCACGCTCTCACACAGCTGTTCCACGCTCTCACACAGCTGTTCCACGCTCTCACACAGCTGTTCCACGCTCTCACACAGCTGTTCTACGCTCTTACACAGCTGTTCCACACTCCTGCACAGCTGTTCCACAGTCTTACACAGCTGTTCCAAGTTCTCACACAGCTGTTCCCTCTCTCACACAGCTGTTCCACACTCTTGCACAGTTGTTCCACACTCTCACACAGCTGTTCCACGTTCTCACACAGCTGTTCCACACTCTTACACAGCTGTTCCACGTTCTCACACAGCTGTTCCACAGTCTTACACAGCTGTCCCGCGTTCTCACACAGCTGTCCCACACTCTTACACAGCTGTTCCACACTCTTGCACAGCTGTTCCACAGTCTTACACATCTGTTCCACGCACTCACACAGCTTGTCCACAGTCTTACACAGCTGTTCCACACTCTTACACAGCTGTGCCACACTCTCACACAGCTGTTCCACAGTCGTACGCAGCTGTTCCACAATCTCACACAGCTGTTCCACATTCTTACACATCTTTTCCACACTCATACACAGCTGTTCCACACTCTCACACAGCTGTTCCACACTCTTGCACAGTTGTTCCACACTCTCACACAGCTGTTCCACACTCTCACACAGCTGTTCCACATTGTCACTCAGCTGTTCCACACTCATACACAGCTGTTCCACACTCATACACAGCTGTTCCACACTCTCACACAGCTGTTCCACACTCTTGCACAGTTGTTCCACGCTCTCACACAGCTGTTCCACAGTCTTACGCAGCTGTTCCACAATCTGACACAGCTGTTCGACACTCTCACACAGCTGTTCCACATTCTTACACATCTGTTCAGCGCTCTCACACAGCTGCTCCACACTCTTACACAGCTGTTCCACACTCTGACACAGCTGTTCCACACTCTCAAACAGCTGTTCCACACTCTCACGCAGCTGTTCCACTGTCTTACGCAACGGTTCCACACTCTTACTCAGCTGTTCCACACTCTTGCACAGCTGTTCCACACTCTCACACAGCTGTTCTACACTCTTGCACAGCTGTTCCACAGTCTTACACAACTGTTCCACAATCTCACACAGCTGTTCCACATTCTCACAGAGCTGTTCCACGCTCTCACTCAGCTGTTCCACGCGCTCACACAGCTGTTCCACGCTCTCACACAGCTGTTCCACGCTCTCACACAGCTGTTCCACGCTCTCACAGAGCTGTTCCACAATCTCACACAGCTGTTTCACGCTCACACACAGCTGTTCCATGCTCTCACACAGCAGTTCCACGCTCTTACACAGCTATTCTACACTCTTGCACAGCTGTTCCAGTCTTACACAACTGTTCCACAATCTCACACAGCTGTTCCACATTCTCACACAGCTGTTCCACGCTCTCACACAGCTGTTCCACGCTCTCGCACAGCTGTTCCACGCTCTCACACAGCTGTTCCACGCTCTCACACAGCTGTTCCACGCTCTTACACAGCTGTTCCACACTCCTGCACAGCTGTTCCACAGTCTTACACAGCTGTTCCAAGTTCTCACACAGCTGTTCCCTCTCTCACACAGCTGTTCCACACTCTTGCACAGTTGTTCCACACTCTCACACAGCTGTTCCACGTTCTCACACAGCTGTTCCACACTCTTACACAGCTGTTCCACGTTCTCACACAGCTGTTCCACAGTCTTACACAGCTGTCCCGCGTTCTCACACAGCTGTCCCACACTCTTACACAGCTGTTCCACACTCTTGCACAGCTGTTCCACAGTCTTACACATCTGTTCCACGCACTCACACAGCTGGTCCACAGTCTTACACAGCTGTTCCACACTCTTACACAGCTGTGCCACACTCTCACACAGCTGTTCCACAGTCGTACACAGCTGTTCCACAATCTCACACAGCTGTTCCACATTCTTACACATCTTTTCCACACTCATACACAGCTGTTCCACACTCTCACACAGCTGTTCCACACTCTTGCACAGTTGTTCCACACTCTCACACAGCTGTTCCACACTCTCACACAGCTGTTCCACATTGTCACTCAGCTGTTCCACACTCATACACAGCTGTTCCACACTCATACACAGCAGTTCCACACTCTCACACAGCTGTTCCACACTCTTGCACAGTTGTTCCACGCTCTCACACAGCTGTTCCACAGTCTTACGCAGCTGTTCCACAATCTGACACAGCTGTTCGACACTCTCACACAGCTGTTCCACATTCTTACACATCTGTTCAGCGCTCTCACACAGCTGCTCCACACTCTTACACAGCTGTTCCACACTCTGACACAGCTGTTCCACACTCTCAAACAGCTGTTCCACACTCTCACGCAGCTGTTCCACTGTCTTACGCAATGGTTCCACACTCTTACTCAGCTGTTCCACACTCTTGCACAGCTGTTCCACACTCTCACACAGCTATTCCACACTCTTGCACAGTTGTTCCACGCTCTCACACAGCTGTTCCAGACGCTCACACAGCTGTTCCACACTCTCACACAGCTGTTCCACATTGTCACTCAGCTGTTCCACACTCATACACAGCTGCTCCACACTCTCACACAGCTGCTCCACACTCTTACACAGCTGTTCCACACTCTGACACAGCTGTTCCACACTCTCAAACAGCTGTTCCACACTCTCACGCAGCTGTTCCACCGTCTTACGCAACGGTTCCACACTCTTACTCAGCTGTTCCACACTCTTGCACAGCTGTTCCACACTCTCACACAGCTATTCCACACTCTTGCACAGTTGTTCCACGCTCTCACACAGCTGTTCCAGACGCTCACACAGCTGTTCCACACTCTCACACAGCTGTTCCACATTGTCACACAGCTGTTCCACATTGTCACTCAGCTGTTCCACACTCATACACAGCTGCTCCACACTCTCACACAGCTGTTCCACACTCTTGCACAGTTGTTCCACATTCTCACACAGCTGTTCCACGTTCTCACACAGCTGTTCCACACTCTTACACAGCTGTTCCACACTCTTGCACAGCTGTTCCACAGTCTTACACATCTGTTCCACGCTCTAACAGCTGGTCCACAGTCATACACAGCTGTTCCACACTCTTTCACAGCTGTGCCACACTCTCACACAGCTGTTCCACACTCTCACACAGCTGTTCCACAGTCTTACGCAGCTGTTCCACACTCTCACACAGCTGTTCCACCGTCTTACGCAACGGTTCCACACTCTTACTCAGCTGTTCCACACTCTTGCACAGCTGTTCCACACTCTGACACAGCTGTTCCGCACTCTCAAACAGCTGTTCCACACTCTCACACAGCTGCTCCATCGTCTTACGCAACGGTTCCACACTCTTACTCAGCTGTTCCACACTCTTGCACAGCTGTTCCACACTCTCACACAGCTATTCCACAGTCTTACACAGCTGTTCCACACTCTCACACAGCTGTTCCACACTCTTACACAGCTGTTCCACACTCTTACACAGCTGTTCCACACTCTTGCACAGCTGTTCCACAGTCTTACACATCTGTTCCACGCTCTCAGACAGCTGGTCCACAGTCTTACACAGCTGTTCCACACTCTTACACAGCTGTGCCACACTCTCACACAGCTGTTCCACACTCTCACACAGCTGTTCCACACTCTCACACAGCTGTTCCACACTCTCACACAGCTGTTCCACGCTCTCACAGAGCTGTTCCACACTCTCACACAGCTGTTTCACGCTCACACACAGCTGTTCCATGCTCTCACACAGCAGTTCCACGCTCTTACACAGCTATTCTACACTCTTGCACAGCTGTTCCAGTCTTACACAACTGTTCCACAATCTCACACAGCTGTTCCACATTCTCACACAGCTGTTCCACGCTCTCACACAGCTGTTCCACGCTCTCGCACAGCTGTTCCACGCTCTCACACAGCTGTTCCACGCTCTCACACAGCTGTTCCACGCTCTTACACAGCTGTTCCACACTCCTGCACAGCTGTTCCACAGTCTTACACAGCTGTTCCAAGTTCTCACACAGCTGTTCCCTCTCTCACACAGCTGTTCCACACTCTTGCACAGTTGTTCCACACTCTCACACAGCTGTTCCACGTTCTCACACAGCTGTTCCACACTCTTACACAGCTGTTCCACGTTCTCACACAGCTGTTCCACAGTCTTACACAGCTGTCCCGCGTTCTCACACAGCTGTCCCACACTCTTACACAGCTGTTCCACACTCTTGCACAGCTGTTCCACAGTCTTACACATCTGTTCCACGCACTCACACAGCTGGTCCACAGTCTTACACAGCTGTTCCACACTCTTACACAGCTGTGCCACACTCTCACACAGCTGTTCCACAGTCGTACGCAGCTGTTCCACAATCTCACACAGCTGTTCCACATTCTTACACATCTTTTCCACACTCATACACAGCTGTTCCACACTCTCACACAGCTGTTCCACACTCTTGCACAGTTGTTCCACACTCTCACACAGCTGTTCCACACTCTCACACAGCTGTTCCACATTGTCACTCAGCTGTTCCACACTCATACACAGCTGTTCCACACTCATACACAGCTGTTCCACACTCTCACACAGCTGTTCCACACTCTTGCACAGTTGTTCCACGCTCTCACACAGCTGTTCCACAGTCTTACGCAGCTGTTCCACAATCTGACACAGCTGTTCGACACTCTCACACAGCTGTTCCACATTCTTACACATCTGTTCAGCGCTCTCACACAGCTGCTCCACACTCTTACACAGCTGTTCCACACTCTGACACAGCTGTTCCACACTCTCAAACAGCTGTTCCACACTCTCACGCAGCTGTTCCACTGTCTTACGCAATGGTTCCACACTCTTACTCAGCTGTTCCACACTCTTGCACAGCTGTTCCACACTCTCACACAGCTATTCCACACTCTTGCACAGTTGTTCCACGATCTCACACAGCTGTTCCAGACGCTCACACAGCTGTTCCACACTCTCACACAGCTGTTCCACATTGTCACTCAGCTGTTCCACACTCATACACAGCTGCTCCACACTCTCACACAGCTGCTCCACACTCTTACACAGCTGTTCCACACTCTGACACAGCTGTTCCACACTCTCAAACAGCTGTTCCACACTCTCACGCAGCTGTTCCACCGTCTTACGCAACGGTTCCACACTCTTACTCAGCTGTTCCACACTCTTGCACAGCTGTTCCACACTCTCACACAGCTATTCCACACTCTTGCACAGTTGTTCCACGCTCTCACACAGCTGTTCCAGACGCTCACACAGCTGTTCCACACTCTCACACAGCTGTTCCACATTGTCACACAGCTGTTCCACATTGTCACTCAGCTGTTCCACACTCATACACAGCTGCTCCACACTCTCACACAGCTGTTCCACACTCTTGCACAGTTGTTCCACATTCTCACACAGCTGTTCCACGTTCTCACACAGCTGTTCCACACTCTTACACAGCTGTTCCACACTCTTGCACAGCTGTTCCACAGTCTTACACATCTGTTCCACGCTCTCACACAGCTGGTCCACAGTCATACACAGCTGTTCCACACTCTTTCACAGCTGTGCCACACTCTCACACAGCTGTTCCACACTCTCACACAGCTGTTCCACAGTCTTACGCAGCTGTTCCACACTCTCACACAGCGGTTCCACCGTCTTACGCAACGGTTCCACACTCTTACTCAGCTGTTCCACACTCTTGCACAGCTGTTCCACACTCTCACACAGCTGTTCCACACTCTCAAACAGCTGTTCCACACTCTCACACAGCTGCTCCATCGTCTTACGCAACGGTTCCACACTCTTACTCAGCTGTTCCACACTCTTGCACAGCTGTTCCACACTCTCACACAGCTATTCCACAGTCTTACACAGCTGTTCCACACTCTCACACAGCTGTTCCACACTCTTACACAGCTGTTCCACACTCTTACACAGCTGTTCCACACTCTTACACAGCTGTTCCACAGTCTTACACATCTGTTCCACGCTCTCAGACAGCTGGTCCACAGTCTTACACAGCTGTTCCACACTCTTACACAGCTGTGCCACACTCTCACACAGCTGTTCCAGACTCTCACACAGCTGTTCCACACTCTCACACAGCTGTTCCACACTCTCACACAGCTGTTCCACAACCTTACACAGCTGTTCCACACTCTCACACAGCTGTTCCACAGTCTTACACATCTGTTCAACGCTCTCGCACAGCTGTTCCACACTCTTACACAGCTGTTCCACACTCTGACACAGCTGTTCCACACTCTCAAACAGCTGTTCCACGCCCTCACACAGCTGTTCCACCGTCATACGCAACTGTTCCATAGTCTTACTCAGCTGTTCCACACTCTTGCACAGCTGTTCCACATTCTCACACAGCTGTTCCACAGTCTTACACAGCTGTTCCACACTCTCACACAGCTGTGCCACACTCTCACACAGCTGTTCCACAGTCTTACGCAGCTGTTCCACAATCTCACACAGCTGTTCCACACTCTCACAGAGCTGTTCCACAATCTCACACAGCTGTTTCACGCTCACACACAGCTGTTCCATGCTCTCACACAGCAGTTCCACGCTCTTACACACAGCTGTTCTACACTCTTGCACAGCTGTTCCACAGTCTTACACAACTGTTCCACAATCTCACACAGCTGTTCCACATTCTCACACAGCTGTTCCACGCTCTCACACAGCTGTTCCACGCGCTCACACAGCTGTTCCACGCTCTCACACAGCTGTTCCACGCTCTCACACAGCTGTTCCACGCTCTCACACAGCTGTTCCACGCTCTCACACAGCTGTTCCACGCTCTCACACAGCTGTTCCACGCTCTCACACAGCTGTTCCACGCTCTTACACAGCTGTTCCACACTCCTGCACAGCTGTTCCACAGTCTTACACAGCTGTTCCAAGTTCTCACACAGCTGTTCCCTCTCTCACACAGCTGTTCCACACTCTTGCACAGTTGTTCCACACTCTCACACAGCTGTTCCACGTTCTCACACAGCTGTTCCACACTCTTACACAGCTGTTCCACGTTCTCACACAGCTGTTCCACAGTCTTACACAGCTGTCCCGCGTTCTCACACAGCTGTCCCACACTCTTACACAGCTGTTCCACACTCTTGCACAGCTGTTCCACAGTCTTACACATCTGTTCCACGCACTCACACAGCTGGTCCACAGTCTTACACAGCTGTTCCACACTCTTACACAGCTGTGCCACACTCTCACACAGCTGTTCCACAGTCGTACGCAGCTGTTCCACAATCTCACACAGCTGTTCCACATTCTTTCACATCTTTTCCACACTCATGCACAGCTGTTCCACACTCTCACACAGCTGTTCCACACTCTTGCACAGTTGTTCCACACTCTCACACAGCTGTTCCACACTCTCACACAGCTGTTCCACACTCTCACACAGCTGTTCCACACTCATACACAGCTGTTCCACACTCATACACAGCTGTTCCACACTCTCACACAGCTGTTCCACACTCTTGCACAGTTGTTCCACACTCTCACACAGCTGTTCCACATTCTCACACAGCTGTTCCACACTCATACACAGCTGTTCCACACTGTTATAGAACATAGAACATAGAACATAGAACAGTGCAGCACAGAACAGGCCCTTCGGCCCACGATGTTGTGCCGAGCTTTATCTGAAACCAAGATCAAGCTATCCCACTCCCTATCATCCTGGTGTGCTCCATGTGCCTATCCAATAACCGCTTAAATGTTTCTAAAGTGTCTGACTCCACTATCACTGCAGGCAGTCCATTCCACACCCCAACCACTCTCTGCGTAAAGAACCTACCTCTGATATCCGTCCTGTATCTCCCACCACGAACCCTATAGTTATGCCCCCTTGTAATAGCTCCATCCACCCGAGGAAATAGTCTTTGAACGTTCACTCTATCTATCCCCTTCATCATTTTATACACCTCTATTAAGTCTCCCCTCAGCCTCCTCCGCTCCAGAGAGAACAGCAACGGTTCCACACTCTTACACAGCTGTTCCTCAGTCGTACACAGCTGTTCCACACTCTCACACAGCTGTTCCACGTTCTCACACAGCTGTTCCACTCTCTTGCACAGCTGTTCCACACACTTGCACAGCTGTTCCACAGTCTTACACAGCTGTTCCGCGTTCTCACACAGCTGTTCCACACTCTTACACAGCTGTTCCACACTCTTGCACAGCTGTTCCACAGTCTTACACATCTGTTCCACGCACTCACACAGCTGGTCCAGAGTCTTACACAGCTGTTCCACACTCTTACACAGCTGTGCTACAATCTCACACAGCTGTTCCACAGTCTTACGCAGCTGTTCCACAATCTCACACAGCAGTTCCACACTCTCACACAGCTGTTCCACATTCTTACACATCTGTTCCACACTCATACACAGCTGTTCCACACTCATACACAGCTGTTCCACACTCTCACACAGCTGTTCCACACTCTTGCACAGTTGTTCCACGCTCTCACACAGCTGTTCCACACTCTCACACAGCTGTTCCACACTCTCACACAGCTATTCCACACTCTTGCACAGTTGTTCCACGCTCTTGCACAGCTGTTCCAGACGCTCACACAGCTGTTCCACACTCTCACACAGCTCTTCCACATGGTCACACAGCTGTTCCACATTGTCACACAGCTGTTCCACATTGTCACTCAGCTGTTCCACACTCATACACAGCTGTTCCACACTCTTGCACAGTTGTTCCACACTCTCACACAGCTGTTCCACGTTCTCACACAGCTGTTCCACACTCTTACACAGCTGTTCCACACTCTTGCACAGCTGTTCCACAATCTTACACATCTGTTCCACGCTCTCACACAGCTGGTCCACAGTCATACACAGCTGTTCCACACTCTTTCACAGCTGTGCCACACTCTCACACAGCTGTTCCACACTCTCACACAGCTGTTCCACAGTCTTACAAAGCCGTTCGACACTCTCACACAGCTGTTCCACATTCTTACACATCTGTTCAGCGCTCTCACACAGCTGCTCCACGCTCTTACACAGCTGTTCCACACTCTGACACAGCTGTTCCACACTCTCAAACAGCTGTTCCACACTCTCACACAGCTGCTCCACCGTCTTACGCAACGGTTCCACACTCTTACTCAGCTGTTCCACACTCTTGCACAGCTGTTCCACACTCTCACACAGCTGTTCCACACACACACAGCTGTTCCACACTCTTACACAGCTGTTCCACACTCTTGCACAGCTGTTCCACACTCTCACACAGCTGTTCCACGCTCTCAGACAGCTGGTCCACAGTCTTACACAGCTGTTCCACACTCTTACACATCTGTGCCACACTCTCACACAGCTGTTCCACACTCTCACACAGCTGTTCCACACTCTGACACAGCTGTTCCACACTCTCAAACAGCTGTTCCACGCCCTCACACAGCTGTTCCACCGTCATACGCAACTGTTCCATAGTCTTACTCAGCTGTTCCACACTCTTGCACAGCTGTTCCACATTCTCACACAGCTGTTCCACAGTCTTACACAGCTGTTCCACACTCTCACACAGCTGTGCCACACTCTCACACAGCTGTTCCACAGTCGTACGCAGCTGTTCCACAATCTCACACAGCTGTTCCACGTTCTTACACATCTTTCCACACTCATACACAGCTGTTACACACTCTCACACAGCTTTTCCACACTCTTGCACAGTTGTTCCACACTCTCACACAGCTGTTCCACACTCTCACACAGCTGTTCCACATTGTCACTCAGCTGTTCCACACTCATACACAGCTGTTCCACACTCTCACACAGCTGTTCCACACTCTTGCACAGTTGTTACACGCTCTCACACAGCTGCTCCACAGGCTTACACAGCTGTTCCACGCTCTCACACAGCTGTTCCACACTCTCACACAGCTGTTCCACAGTCTTACACATCAGTTCCACACTCTTACATAGCTGTTCCACACTCTCACACAGCTGTTCCACAGTCTCACACAACTGTACCACACTCTTACACAGCCGTTCCTCACTCTTACACAGCTGTTCCACAATCTCACACAGCTGTTCCACACTCTCACACAGCTGTTCCACAATCTCACACAGCTGTTCTACGCTCACACACAGCTGTTCCATGCTCTCACACATCAGTTCCACGCTCTGACACAGCTGTTCTACACTCTTGCACAGCTGTTCCACAGTCTTACACAGCTGTTCCACAATCTCACACAGCTATTCCATTCTCACAGAGCTGTTCCACAATCTCACACAGCTGTTCCACGCTCTCACACAGCTGTTCCACGCTCTTACACAGCTGTTCCACACTCCTACACAGCTGTTCCACAGTCTCACACAGCTGTTCCACGTTCTCACACAGCTGTTCCCTCTCTCACACAGCAGTTCCACACTCTTGCACAGCTGTTCCACACTCTCACACAGCTGTTCCACGTTCTCACACAGCTGTTCCACTCTCTTGCACAGCTGTTCCACACACTTGCACAGCTGTTCCACAGTCTTACACAGCTGTTCCGCGTTCTCACACAGCTGTTCCACACTCTTACACAGCTGTTCCACACTCTTGCACAGCTGTTCCACAGTCTTACACATCTGTTCCACGCACTCACACAGCTGGTCCAGAGTCTTACACAGCTGTTCCACACTCTTACACAGCTGTACTACACTCTCACACAGCTGCTCCACAGTCTTACGCAGCTGTTCCACACTCTCACACAGCTGTTCCACATTCTTACACATCTGTTCCACACTCATACACAGCTGTTCCACACTCATACACAGCTGTTCCACACTCTCACACAGCTGTTCCACACTCTTGCACAGTTGTTCCACGCTCTCACACAGCTGTTCCACACTCTCACACAGCTGTTCCACACTCTCACACAGCTGTTCCACATTGTCACTCAGCTGTTCCACACTCATACACAGCTGCTCCACACTCTTTCACAGCTGTGCCACACTCTCACACAGCTGTTCCACAGTCTTACGCAGCTGTTCCACAATCTGACACAGCTGTTCGACACTCTCACACAGCTGTTCCACATTCTTACACATCTGTTCAGCGCTCTCACACAGCTGCTCCACACTCTTACACAGCTGTTCCACACTCTGACACAGCTGTTCCACACTCTCAAACAGCTGTTCCACACTCTCACGCAGCTGTTCCACCGTCTTACGCAACGGTTCCACACTCTTACTCAGCTGTTCCACACTCTTGCACAGCTGTTCCACACTCTCACACAGCTATTCCACAGTCTTACACAGCTGTTCCACACTCTCACACAGCTGTTCCACACTCTTACACAGCTGTTCCACACTCTTACACAGCTGTTCCACACTCTTGCACAGCTGTTCCACAGTCTTACACATCTGTTCCACGCTCTCAGACAGCTGGTCCACAGTCTTACACAGCTGATCCACACTCTTACACAGCTGTGCCACACTCTCACACAGCTGTTCCACACTCTCACACAGCTGTTCCACACTCTCACACAGCTGTTCCACACTCTCACACAGCTGTTCCACAACCTTACACAGCTGTTCCACAGTCTCACACAGCTGTTCCACAGTCTTACACATCTGTTCAACGCTCTCACACAGCTGTTCCACACTCTTACACAGCTGTTCCACACTCTGACACAGCTGTTCCACACTCTCAAACAGCTGTTCCACGCCCTCACACAGCTGTTCCACCGTCATACGCAACTGTTCCATAGTCTTACTCAGCTGTTCCACACTCTTGCACAGCTGTTCCACATTCTCACACAGCTGTTCCACAGTCTTGCACAGCTGTTCCACACTCTCACACAGCTGTGCCACACTCTCACACAGCTGTTCCACAGTCTTACGCAGCTGTTCCACAATCTCACACAGCTGTTCCACACTCTCACAGAGCTGTTCCACAATCTCACACAGCTGTTTCACGCTCACACACAGCTGTTCCATGCTCTCACACAGCAGTTCCACGCTCTTACACAGCTGTTCTACACTCTTGCACAGCTGTTCCACAGTCTTACACAACTGTTCCACAATCTCACACAGCTGTTCCACATTCTCACAGAGCTGTTCCACGCTCTCACACAGCTGTTCCACGCGCTCACACAGCTGTTCCACGCTCTCACACAGCTGTTCCACGCTCTCACACAGCTGTTCCACGCTCTCACACAGCTGTTCCACGCTCTCACACAGCTGTTCCACGCTCTCACACAGCTGTTCCACGCTCTCACACAGCTGTTCTACGCTCTTACACAGCTGTTCCACACTCCTGCACAGCTGTTCCACAGTCTTACACAGCTGTTCCAAGTTCTCACACAGCTGTTCCCTCTCTCACACAGCTGTTCCACACTCTTCCACAGTTGTTCCACACTCTCACACAGCTGTTCCACGTTCTCACACAGCTGTTCCACACTCTTACACAGCTGTTCCACGTTCTCACACAGCTGTTCCACAGTCTTACACAGCTGTCCCGCGTTCTCACACAGCTGTCCCACACTCTTACACAGCTGTTCCACACTCTTGCACAGCTGTTCCACAGTCTTACACATCTGTTCCACGCACTCACACAGCTTGTCCACAGTCTTACACAGCTGTTCCACACTCTTACACAGCTGTGCCACACTCTCACACAGCTGTTCCACAGTCGTACGCAGCTGTTCCACAATCTCACACAGCTGTTCCACATTCTTACACATCTTTTCCACACTCATACACAGCTGTTCCACACTCTCACACAGCTGTTCCACACTATTGCACAGTTGTTCCACACTCTCACACAGCTGTTCCACACTCTCACACAGCTGTTCCACATTGTCACTCAGCTGTTCCACACTCATACACAGCTGTTCCACACTCATACACAGCTGTTCCACACTCTCACACAGCTGTTCCACACTCTTGCACAGTTGTTCCACGCTCTCACACAGCTGTTCCACAGTCTTACGCAGCTGTTCCACAATCTGACACAGCTGTTCGACACTCTCACACAGCTGTTCCACATTCTTACACATCTGTTCAGCGCTCTCACACAGCTGCTCCACACTCTTACACAGCTGTTCCACACTCTGACACAGCTGTTCCACACTCTCAAACAGCTGTTCCACACTCTCACGCAGCTGTTCCACTGTCTTACGCAACGGTTCCACACTCTTACTCAGCTGTTCCACACTCTTGCACAGCTGTTCCACACTCTCACACAGCTGTTCTACACTCTTGCACAGCTGTTCCACAGTCTTACACAACTGTTCCACAATCTCACACAGCTGTTCCACATTCTCACAGAGCTGTTCCACGCTCTCACTCAGCTGTTCCACGCGCTCACACAGCTGTTCCACGCTCTCACACAGCTGTTCCACGCTCTCACACAGCTGTTCCACGCTCTCACAGAGCTGTTCCACAATCTCACACAGCTGTTTCACGCTCACACACAGCTGTTCCATGCTCTCACACAGCAGTGCCACGCTCTTACACAGCTATTCTACACTCTTGCACAGCTGTTCCAGTCTTACACAACTGTTCCACAATCTCACACAGCTGTTCCACATTCTCACACAGCTGTTCCACGCTCTCACACAGCTGTTCCACGCTCTCGCACAGCTGTTCCACGCTCTCACACAGCTGTTCCACGCTCTCACACAGCTGTTCCACGCTCTTACACAGCTGTTCCACACTCCTGCACAGCTGTTCCACAGTCTTACACAGCTGTTCCAAGTTCTCACACAGCTGTTCCCTCTCTCACACAGCTGTTCCACACTCTTGCACAGTTGTTCCACACTCTCACACAGCTGTTCCACGTTCTCACACAGCTGTTCCACACTCTTACACAGCTGTTCCACGTTCTCACACAGCTGTTCCACAGTCTTACACAGCTGTCCCGCGTTCTCACACAGCTGTCCCACACTCTTACACAGCTGTTCCACACTCTTGCACAGCTGTTCCACAGTCTTACACATCTGTTCCACGCACTCACACAGCTGGTCCACAGTCTTACACAGCTGTTCCACACTCTTACACAGCTGTGCCACACTCTCACACAGCTGTTCCACAGTCGTACGCAGCTGTTCCACAATCTCACACAGCTGTTCCACATTCTTACACATCTTTTCCACACTCATACACAGCTGTTCCACACTCTCACACAGCTGTTCCACACTCTTGCACAGTTGTTCCACACTCTCACACAGCTGTTCCACACTCTCACACAGCTGTTCCACATTGTCACTCAGCTGTTCCACACTCATACACAGCTGTTCCACACTCATACACAGCTGTTCCACACTCTCACACAGCTGTTCCACACTCTTGCACAGTTGTTCCACGCTCTCACACAGCTGTTCCACAGTCTTACGCAGCTGTTCCACAATCTGACACAGCTGTTCGACACTCTCACACAGCTGTTCCACATTCTTACACATCTGTTCAGCGCTCTCACACAGCTGCTCCACACTCTTACACAGCTGTTCCACACTCTGACACAGCTGTTCCACACTCTCAAACAGCTGTTCCACACTCTCACGCAGCTGTTCCACTGTCTTACGCAATGGTTCCACACTCTTACTCAGCTGTTCCACACTCTTGCACAGCTGTTCCACACTCTCACACAGCTATTCCACACTCTTGCACAGTTGTTCCACGATCTCACACAGCTGTTCCAGACGCTCACACAGCTGTTCCACACTCTCACACAGCTGTTCCACATTGTCACTCAGCTGTTCCACACTCATACACAGCTGCTCCACACTCTCACACAGCTGCTCCACACTCTTACACAGCTGTTCCACACTCTGACACAGCTGTTCCACACTCTCAAACAGCTGTTCCACACTCTCACGCAGCTGTTCCACCGTCTTACGCAACGGTTCCACACTCTTACTCAGCTGTTCCACACTCTTGCACAGCTGTTCCACACTCTCACACAGCTATTCCACACTCTTGCACAGTTGTTCCACGCTCTCACACAGCTGTTCCAGACGCTCACACAGCTGTTCCACACTCTCACACAGCTGTTCCACATTGTCACACAGCTGTTCCACATTGTCACTCAGCTGTTCCACACTCATACACAGCTGCTCCACACTCTCACACAGCTGTTCCACACTCTTGCACAGTTGTTCCACATTCTCACACAGCTGTTCCACGTTCTCACACAGCTGTTCCACACTCTTACACAGCTGTTCCACACTCTTGCACAGCTGTTCCACAGTCTTACACATCTGTTCCACGCTCTAACAGCTGGTCCACAGTCATACACAGCTGTTCCACACTCTTTCACAGCTGTGCCACACTCTCACACAGCTGTTCCACACTCTCACACAGCTGTTCCACAGTCTTACGCAGCTGTTCCACACTCTCACACAGCTGTTCCACCGTCTTACGCAACGGTTCCACACTCTTACTCAGTTGTTCCACACTCTTGCACAGCTGTTCCACACTCTCACACAGCTGTTCCACACTCTCAAACAGCTGTTCCACACTCTCACACAGCTGCTCCATCGTCTTACGCAACGGTTCCACACTCTTACTCAGCTGTTCCACACTCTTGCACAGCTGTTCCACACTCTCACACAGCTATTCCACAGTCTTACACAGCTGTTCCACACTCTCACACAGCTGTTCCACACTCTTACACAGCTGTTCCACACTCTTACACAGCTGTTCCACACTCTTGCACAGCTGTTCCACAGTCTTACACATCTGTTCCACGCTCTCAGACAGCTGGTCCACAGTCTTACACAGCTGTTCCACACTCTTACACAGCTGTGCCACACTCTCACACAGCTGTTCCACACTCTCACACAGCTGTTCCACACTCTCACACAGCTGTTCCACACTCTCACACAGCTGTTCCACGCTCTCACAGAGCTGTTCCACACTCTCACACAGCTGTTTCACGCTCACACACAGCTGTTCCATGCTCTCACACAGCAGTTCCACGCTCTTACACAGCTATTCTACACTCTTGCACAGCTGTTCCAGTCTTACACAACTGTTCCACAATCTCACACAGCTGTTCCACATTCTCACACAGCTGTTCCACGCTCTCACACAGCTGTTCCACGCTCTCGCACAGCTGTTCCACGCTCTCACACAGCTGTTCCACGCTCTCACACAGCTGTTCCACGCTCTTACACAGCTGTTCCACACTCCTGCACAGCTGTTCCACAGTCTTACACAGCTGTTCCAAGTTCTCACACAGCTGTTCCCTCTCTCACACAGCTGTTCCACACTCTTGCACAGTTGTTCCACACTCTCACACAGCTGTTCCACGTTCTCACACAGCTGTTCCACACTCTTACACAGCTGTTCCACGTTCTCACACAGCTGTTCCACAGTCTTACACAGCTGTCCCGCGTTCTCACACAGCTGTCCCACACTCTTACACAGCTGTTCCACACTCTTGCACAGCTGTTCCACAGTCTTACACATCTGTTCCACGCACTCACACAGCTGGTCCACAGTCTTACACAGCTGTTCCACACTCTTACACAGCTGTGCCACACTCTCACACAGCTGTTCCACAGTCGTACGCAGCTGTTCCACAATCTCACACAGCTGTTCCACATTCTTACACATCTTTTCCACACTCATACACAGCTGTTCCACACTCTCACACAGCTGTTCCACACTCTTGCACAGTTGTTCCACACTCTCACACAGCTGTTCCACACTCTCACACAGCTGTTCCACATTGTCACTCAGCTGTTCCACACTCATACACAGCTGTTCCACACTCATACACAGCTGTTCCACACTCTCACACAGCTGTTCCACACTCTTGCACAGTTGTTCCACGCTCTCACACAGCTGTTCCACAGTCTTACGCAGCTGTTCCACAATCTGACACAGCTGTTCGACACTCTCACACAGCTGTTCCACATTCTTACACATCTGTTCAGCGCTCTCACACAGCTGCTCCACACTCTTACACAGCTGTTCCACACTCTGACACAGCTGTTCCACACTCTCAAACAGCTGTTCCACACTCTCACGCAGCTGTTCCACTGTCTTACGCAATGGTTCCACACTCTTACTCAGCTGTTCCACACTCTTGCACAGCTGTTCCACACTCTCACACAGCTATTCCACACTCTTGCACAGTTGTTCCACGATCTCACACAGCTGTTCCAGACGCTCACACAGCTGTTCCACACTCTCACACAGCTGTTCCACATTGTCACTCAGCTGTTCCACACTCATACACAGCTGCTCCACACTCTCACACAGCTGCTCCACACTCTTACACAGCTGTTCCACACTCTGACACAGCTGTTCCACACTCTCAAACAGCTGTTCCACACTCTCACGCAGCTGTTCCACCGTCTTACGCAACGGTTCCACACTCTTACTCAGCTGTTCCACACTCTTGCACAGCTGTTCCACACTCTCACACAGCTATTCCACACTCTTGCACAGTTGTTCCACGCTCTCACACAGCTGTTCCAGACGCTCACACAGCTGTTCCACACTCTCACACAGCTGTTCCACATTGTCACACAGCTGTTCCACATTGTCACTCAGCTGTTCCACACTCATACACAGCTGCTCCACACTCTCACACAGCTGTTCCACACTCTTGCACAGTTGTTCCACATTCTCACACAGCTGTTCCACGTTCTCACACAGCTGTTCCACACTCTTACACAGCTGTTCCACACTCTTGCACAGCTGTTCCACAGTCTTACACATGTGTTCCACGCTCTCACACAGCTGGTCCACAGTCATACACAGCTGTTCCACACTCTTTCACAGCTGTGCCACACTCTCACACAGCTGTTCCACACTCTCACACAGCTGTTCCACAGTCTTACGCAGCTGTTCCACACTCTCACACAGCTGTTCCACCGTCTTACGCAACGGTTCCACACTCTTACTCAGCTGTTCCACACTCTTGCACAGCTGTTCCACACTCTCACACAGCTGTTCCACACTCTCAAACAGCTGTTCCACACTCTCACACAGCTGCTCCATCGTCTTACGCAACGGTTCCACACTCTTACTCAGCTGTTCCACACTCTTGCACAGCTGTTCCACACTCTCACACAGCTATTCCACAGTCTTACACAGCTGTTCCACACTCTCACACAGCTGTTCCACACTCTTACACAGCTGTTCCACACTCTTACACAGCTGTTCCACACTCTTGCACAGCTGTTCCACAGTCTTACACATCTGTTCCACGCTCTCAGACAGCTGGCCCACAGTCTTACACAGCTGTTCCACACTCTTACACAGCTGTGCCACACTCTCACACAGCTGTTCCAGACTCTCACACAGCTGTTCCACACTCTCACACAGCTGTTCCACACTCTCACACAGCTGTTCCACAACCTTACACAGCTGTTCCACACTCTCACACAGCTGTTCCACAGTCTTACACATCTGTTCAACGCTCTCGCACAGCTGTTCCACACTCTTACACAGCTGTTCCACACTCTGACACAGCTGTTCCACACTCTCAAACAGCTGTTCCACGCCCTCACACAGCTGTTCCACCGTCATACGCAACTGTTCCATAGTCTTACTCAGCTGTTCCACACTCTTGCACAGCTGTTCCACATTCTCACACAGCTGTTCCACAGTCTTACACAGCTGTTCCACACTCTCACACAGCTGTGCCACACTCTCACACAGCTGTTCCACAGTCTTACGCAGCTGTTCCACAATCTCACACAGCTGTTCCACACTCTCACAGAGCTGTTCCACAATCTCACACAGCTGTTTCACGCTCACACACAGCTGTTCCATGCTCTCACACAGCAGTTCCACGCTCTTACACACAGCTGTTCTACACTCTTGCACAGCTGTTCCACAGTCTTACACAACTGTTCCACAATCTCACACAGCTGTTCCACATTCTCACACAGCTGTTCCACGCTCTCACACAGCTGTTCCACGCGCTCACACAGCTGTTCCACGCTCTCACACAGCTGTTCCACGCTCTCACACAGCTGTTCCACGCTCTCACACAGCTGTTCCACGCTCTCACACAGCTGTTCCACGCTCTCACACAGCTGTTCCACGCTCTTACACAGCTGTTCCACACTCCTGCACAGCTGTTCCACAGTCTTACACAGCTGTTCCAAGTTCTCACACAGCTGTTCCCTCTCTCACACAGCTGTTCCACACTCTTGCACAGTTGTTCCACACTCTCACACAGCTGTTCCACGTTCTCACACAGCTGTTCCACACTCTTACACAGCTGTTCCACGTTCTCACACAGCTGTTCCACAGTCTTACACAGCTGTCCCGCGTTCTCACACAGCTGTCCCACACTCTTACACAGCTGTTCCACACTCTTGCACAGCTGTTCCACAGTCTTACACATCTGTTCCACGCACTCACACAGCTGGTCCACAGTCTTACACAGCTGTTCCACACTCTTACACAGCTGTGCCACACTCTCACACAGCTGTTCCACAGTCGTACGCAGCTGTTCCACAATCTCACACAGCTGTTCCACATTCTTTCACATCTTTTCCACACTCATGCACAGCTGTTCCACACTCTCACACAGCTGTTCCACACTCTTGCACAGTTGTTCCACACTCTCACACAGCTGTTCCACACTCTCACACAGCTGTTCCACACTCTCACACAGCTGTTCCACACTCATACACAGCTGTTCCACACTCATACACAGCTGTTCCACACTCTCACACAGCTGTTCCACACTCTTGCACAGTTGTTCCACACTCTCACACAGCTGTTCCACATTCTCACACAGCTGTTCCACACTCATACACAGCTGTTCCACACTGTTATAGAACATAGAACATAGAACATAGAACAGTGCAGCACAGAACAGGCCCTTCGGCCCACGATGTTGTGCCGAGCTTTATCTGAAACCAAGATCAAGCTATCCCACTCCCTATCATCCTGGTGTGCTCCATGTGCCTATCCAATAACCGCTTAAATGTTTCTAAAGTGTCTGACTCCACTATCACTGCAGGCAGTCCATTCCACACCCCAACCACTCTCTGCGTAAAGAACCTACCTCTGATATCCGTCCTGTATCTCCCACCACGAACCCTATAGTTATGCCCCCTTGTAATAGCTCCATCCACCCGAGGAAATAGTCTTTGAACGTTCACTCTATCTATCCCCTTCATCATTTTATACACCTCTATTAAGTCTCCCCTCAGCCTCCTCCGCTCCAGAGAGAACAGCAACGGTTCCACACTCTTACACAGCTGTTCCTCAGTCGTACACAGCTGTTCCACGCTCTCACACAGCTGTTCCATACACTTACACAGGTGTTTCACACTCTTACACAGCTGTCCCAAACTCTCACACAGCTGTTCCACACTCACACCACTGTTCCACAGTCTTACACAGCTGTTCCACAGTCTTACACAGCTGTTCCACACTCTTGCACAGCTGTTCCACACTCTCACACAGCTGTTCCACGCTCTCACACAGCTGTTCCACACTCACAGCAGCTGTTCCAGAGTCTTACACAGCTGTTCCACACTCTCGCACAGCTGTTCCGCACTCTTGCACAGCTGTTCCAAAGCCTTATACATCTGCTCCACGCTCTCACCCAGCTGGTCCACAATCTTATACAGCTGTTCCACACTCATACACAGCTGTGCCACACTCTCACACAGCTGTTCCACACTCTTGCACAGTTGTTCCACGCTCTCACACAGCTGTTCCAGACGCTCACACAGCTGTTCCACACTCTCACACAGCTGTTCCACACTCTCACACAGCTGTTCCACACTCTCACACAGCTGTTCCACATTGTCACTCAGCTGTTCCACACTCATACACAGCTGCTCCACACTCTCACACAGCTGTTCCACACTCTTGCACAGTTGTTCCACACTCTCACACAGCTGTTCCACGTTCTCACACAGCTGTTCCACGTTCTCACACAGCTGTTCCACACTCTTGCACAGCTGTTCCACAGTCTTACACATCTGTTCCACGCTCTCACACAGCTGGTCCACAGTCATACACAGCTGTTCCACACTCTTTCACAGCTGTGCCACACTCTCACACAGCTGTTCCACACTCTCACTCAGCTGTTCCACAATCTGACACAGCTGTTCGACACTCTCACACAGCTGTTCCACATTCTTACACATCTGTTCAGCGCTCTCACACAGCTGCTCCACACTCTTACACAGCTGTTCCACACTCTGACACAGCTGTTCCACACTCTCAAACAGCTGTTCCACACTCTCACGCAGCTGTTCCACCGTCTTACGCAACGGTTCCACACTCTTACTCAGCTGTTCCACACTCCTGCACAGCTGTTCCACACTCTCACACAGCTATTCCACACTCTTGCACAGTTGTTCCACGCTCTCACACAGCTGTTCCAGACGCTCACACAGCTGTTCCACACTCTCACACAGCTGTTCCACATTGTCACACAGCTGTTCCACATTGTCACTCAGCTGTTCCACACTCATACACAGCTGCTCCACACTCTCACACAGCTGTTCCACACTCTTGCACAGTTGTTCCACACTCTCACACAGCTGTTCCACGTTCTCACACAGCTGTTCCACACTCTTACACAGCTGTTCCACACTCTTGCACAGCTGTTCCACAGTCTTACACATCTGTTCCACGCTCTCACACAGCTGGTCCACAGTCATACACAGCTGTTCCACACTCTTTCACAGCTGTGCCACACTCTCACACAGCTGCTCCACACTCTCACACAGCTGTTCCACAGTCTTACGCAGCTGTTCGACACTCTCACACAGCTGTTCCACATTCTTACACATCTGTTCAGCGCTCTCACACAGCTGCTCCACGCTCTTACACAGCTGTTCCACACTCTGACACAGCTGTTCCACACTCTCAAACAGCTGTTCCACACTCTCACACAGCTGTTCCACCGTCTTACGCAACGGTTCCACACTCTTGCACAGCTGTTCCACACTCTCACACAGCTATTCCACAGTCTTACACAGCTGTTCCACACTCTCACACAGCTGTTCCACACACACACAGCTGTTCGACAATCTTACACAGCTGTTCCACACTCTTGCACAGCTGTTCCACAGTCTTACACATCTGTTCCACGCTCTCAGACAGCTGGTCCACAGTCTTACACAGCTGTTCCACACTCTTACACAGCTGTGCCACACTCTCACACAGCTGTTCCACACTCTCACACAGCTGTTCCACACTCTCACACAGCTGTTCCACAATCTTACACAGCTGTTCCACACTCTCACACAGCTGTTCCACAGTCTTACACATCTGTTCAACGCTCTCACACAGCTGTTCCACACTCTTACACAGCTGTTCCACACTCTGACACAGCTGTTCCACACTCTCAAACAGCTGTTCCACGCCCTCACACAGCTGTTCCACCGTCATACGCAACTGTTCCATAGTCTTACTCAGCTGTTCCACACTCTTACACAGCTGTTCCACATTCTCACACAGCTTTTCCACAGTCTTACACAGCTGTTCCACACTCTCACACAGCTGTGCCACACTCTCACACAGCTGTTCCACAGTCTTACGCAGCTGTTCCACAATCTCACACAGCTGTTCCACACTCTCACAGAGCTGTTCCACAATCTCACACAGCTGTTTCACGCTCACACACAGCTGTTCCACACTCTCACACAGCAGTTCCACGCTCTTACACAGCTGTTCTACACTCTTGCACAGCTGTTCCAGTCTTACACAACTGTTCCACAATCTCACACAGCTGTTCCACATTCTCACACAGCTGTTCCACGCTCTCACACAGCTGTTCCACGCTCTCGCACAGCTGTTCCACGCTCTCACACAGCTGTTCCACGCTCTCACACAGCTGTTCCACGCTCTTACACAGCTGTTCCACACTCTTGCACAGCTGTTCCACAGTCTTACACATCTGTTCCACGCACTCACACAGCTGGTCCACAGTCTTTCACAGCTGTTCCACACTCTTACACAGCTGTGCCACACTCTCACACAGCTGTTCCACAGTCGTACGCTGCTGTTCCACAATCTCACACAGCTGTTCCACACTCTCACACAGCTGTTCCACATTCTTACACATCTTTTCCACACTCATACACAGCTGTTCCACACTCTCGCACAGCTGTTCCGCACTCTTGCACAGCTGTTCCAAAGCCTTATACATCTGCTCCACGCTCTCACCCAGCTGGTCCACAATCTTATACAGCTGTTCCACACTCATACACAGCTGTGCCACACTCTCACACAGCTGTTCCACACTCTTGCACAGTTGTTCCACGCTCTCACACAGCTGTTCCAGACGCTCACACAGCTGTTCCACACTCATACACAGCTGCTCCACACTCTCACACAGCTGTTCCACACTCTTGCACAGTTGTTCCACACTCTCACACAGCTGTTCCACGTTCTCACACAGCTGTTCCACGTTCTCACACAGCTGTTCCACACTCTTGCACAGCTGTTCCACAATCTTACACATCTGTTCCACGCTCTCACACAGCTGGTCCACAGTCATACACAGCTGTTCCACACTCTTTCACAGCTGTTCCACACTCTCACACAGCTGTGCCGCACTCTCACACAGCTGTTCCACAGTCTTACGCAGCTGTTCCACAATCTCACACAGCTGTTCCACACTCTCACAGAGCTGTTCCACAATCTCACACAGCTGTTTCACGCTCACACACAGCTGTTCCATGCTCTCACACAGCAGTTCCACGCTCTTACACAGCTGTTCTACACTCTTGCACAGCTGTTCCAGTCTTACACAACTGTTCCACAATCTCACACAGCTGTTCCACATTCTCACACAGCTGTTCCACGCTCTCACACAGCTGTTCCACACTCTCACTCAGCTGTTCCACGCTCTCACACAGCTGTTCCACACTCTTACGCAGCTGTTCCACAATCTGACACAGCTGTTCGACACTCTCACACAGCTGTTCCACATTCTTACACATCTGTTCAGCGCTCTCACACAGCTGCTCCACACTCTTACACAGCTGTTCCACACTCTGACACAGCTGTTCCACACTCTCAAACAGCTGTTCCACACTCTCACGCAGCTGTTCCACCGTCTTACGCAACGGTTCCACACTCTTACTCAGCTGTTCCACACTCTTGCACAGCTGTTCCACACTCACACACAGCTATTCCACACTCTTGCACAGTTGTTCCACGCTCTCACACAGCTGTTCCAGACGCTCACACAGCTGTTCCACACTCTCACACAGCTGTTCCACATTGTCACACAGCTGTTCCACATTGTCACTCAGCTGTTCCACACTCATACACAGCTGCTCCACACTCTCACACAGCTGTTCCACACTCTTGCACAGTTGTTCCACACTCTCACACAGCTGTTCCACGTTCTCACACAGCTGTTCCACGTTCTCACACAGCTGTTCCACACTCTTGCACAGCTGTTCCACAGTCTTACACATCTGTTCCACGCTCTCACACAGCTGGTCCACAGTCATACACAGCTGTTCCACACTCTTTCACAGCTGTGCCACACTCTCACACAGCTGTTCCACAGTCTTACGCAGCTGTTCCACAGTCTTACGCAGCTGTTCGACACTCTCACACAGCTGTTCCACATTCTTACACATCTGTTCAGCGCTCTCACACAGCTGCTCCACACTCTTACACAGCTGTTCCACACTCTGACACAGCTGTTCCACACTCTCAAACAGCTGTTCCACACTCTCACACAGCTGTTCCACCGTCTTACGCAATGGTTCCACACTCTTGCACAGCTGTTCCACACTCTCACACAGCTATTCCACAGTCTTACACAGCTGTTCCACACTCTCACACAGCTGTTCCACACACACACAGCTGTTCCACACTCTTACACAGCTGTTCCACACTCTTGCACAGCTGTTCCGCAGTCTTACACATCTGTTCCACGCTCTCAGACAGCTGGTCCACAGTCTTACACAGCTGTTCCACACTCTTACACAGCTGTGCCACACTCTCACACAGCTGTTCCACACTCTCACACAGCTGTTCCACACTCTCACACAGCTGTTCCACAACCTTACACAGCTGTTCCACACTCTCACACAGCTGTTCCACAGTCTTACACATCTGTTCAACGCTCTCACACAGCTGTTCCACACTCTTACACAGCTGTTCCACACTCTGACACAGCTGTTCCACACTCTCAAACAGCTGTTCCACGCCCTCACACAGCTGTTTCACCGTCATACGCAACTGTTCCATAGTCTTACTCAGCTGTTCCACACTCTCACACAGCTGTTCCACATTCTCACACAGCTGTTCCACAGTCTTACACAGCTGTTCCACACTCTCACACAGCTGTGCCACACTCTCACACAGCTGTTCCACAGTCTTACGCAGCTGTTCCACAATCTCACACAGCTGTTCCACACTCTCACAGAGCTGTTCCACAATCTCACACAGCTGTTTCACGCTCACACACAGCTGTTCCATGCTCTCACACAGCAGTTCCACGCTCTTACACAGCTGTTCTACACTCTTGCACAGCTGTTCCAGTCTTACACAACTGTTCCACAATCTCACACAGCTGTTCCACATTCTCACACAGCTGTTCCACGCTCTCACACAGCTGTTCCACGCTCTCACACAGCTGTTCCAACCTCTCACACAGCTGTTCCACGCTCTCACACAGCTGTTCCACGCTCTCACACAGCTGTTCCACGCTCTTACACAGCTGTTCCACACTCCTGCACAGCTGTTCCACAGTCTTACACAGCTGTTCCAAGTTCTCACACAGCTGTTCCACGTTCTCACACAGCTGTTCCACACTCTTACACAGCTGTTCCACGTTCTCACACAGCTGTTCCACAGTCTTACACAGCTGTCCCGCGTTCTCACACAGCTGTCCCACACTCTTACACAGCTGTTCCACACTCTTGCACAGCTGTTCCACAGTCTTACACATCTGTTCCACGCACTCACACAGCTGGTCCACAGTCTTACACAGCTGTTCCACACTCTTACACAGCTGTGCCACACTCTCACACAGCTGTTCCACAGTCGTACGCAGCTGTTCCACAATCTCACACAGCTGTTCCACACTCTCACACAGTTGTTCCACATTCTTACACATCTGTTCAGCGCTCTCACACAGCTGCTCCACACTCTTACACAGCTGTTCCACACTCTGACACAGCTGTTCCACACTCTCAAACAGCTGTTCCACACTCTCACGCAGCTGTTCCACCGTCTTACGCAACGGTTCCACACTCTTACTCAGCTGTTCCACACTCTTGCACAGCTGTTCCACACTCTCACACAGCTATTCCACACTCTTGCACAGTTGTTCCACGCTCTCACACAGCTGTTCCAGACGCTCACACAGCTGTTCCACACTCTCACACAGCTGTTCCACATTGTCACACAGCTGTTCCACATTGTCACTCAGCTGTTCCACACTCATACACAGCTGCTCCACACTCTCACACAGCTGTTCCACACTCTTGCACAGTTGTTCCACACTCTCACACAGCTGTTCCACGTTCTCACACAGCTGTTCCACGTTCTCACACAGCTGTTCCACACTCTTACACAGCTGTTCCACACTCTTGCACAGCTGTTCCACAGTCTTACACATCTGTTCCACGCTCTCACGCAGCTGGTCCACAGTCATACACAGCTGTTCCACACTCTTTCACTGCTGTGCCACACTCTCACACAGCTGTTCCACACTCTCACACAGCTGTTCCACAGTCTTACGCAGCTGTTCGACACTCTCACACAGCTGTTCCACATTCTTACACATCTGTTCAGCGCTCTCACACAGCTGCTCCACACTCTCACACAGCTGTTCCACACACACACAGCTGATCCACACTCTTACACAGCTGTTCCACACTCTTTCACAGCTGTGCCACACTCTCACACAGCTGTTCCACACTCTCACACAGCTGTTCCACAGTCTTACGCAGCTGTTCGACACTCTCACACAGCTGTTCCACATTCTTACACATCTGTTCAGCGCTCTCACACAGCTGCTCCACACTCTCACACAGCTGTTCCACACACACACAGCTGATCCACACTCTTACACAGCTGTTCCACACTCTTACACAGCTGTTCCACACTCTTACACAGCTGTTCCACAGTCTTACACATCTGTTCAACGCTCTCACACAGCTGTTCCACACTCTGACACAGCTGTTCCACACTCTGACACAGCTGTTCCACACTCTCAAACAGCTGTTCCACGCCCTCACACAGCTGTTCCACCGTCATATGCAACTGTTCCATAGTCTTACTCAGCTGTTCCACACTCTTGCACAGCTCTTCCACATTCTCACACAGCTGTTCCACAGTCTTACACAGCTGTTCCACACACACACAGCTGTTCCACAGTCTTGCGCAGCTGTTCCACACTCTTACACAGCTGTTCCTCAGTCGTACACAGCTGCTCCACGCTCTCACACAGCTGTTCCATACACTTACACAGGTGTTTCACACTCTTACACAGTTGTCCCAAACTCTCACACAGCTGTTCCACACTCACACCACTGTTCCACAGTCTTACACAGCTGTTCCACAGTCTTACACAGCTTTCCACACTCTTGCACAGCTGTTCCACACTCTCACACAGCTGTTCCACGCTCTCACACAGCTGTTCCACACTCACAGCAGCTGTTCCACAGTCTTACACAGCTGTTCCACACTCTCGCACAGCTGTTCCGCACTCTTGCACAGCTGTTCCAAAGCCTTATACATCTGCTCCACGCTCTCACCCAGCTGGTCCACAATCTTATACAGCTGTTCCACACTCATACACAGCTGTGCCACACTCTCACACAACTGTTCCACATTGTCACTCAGCTGTTCCACACTCATACACAGCTGCTCCACACTCTCACACAGCTGTTCCACACTCTTGCACAGTTGTTCCACACTCTCACACAGCTGTTCCACGTTCTCACACAGCTGTTCCACGTTCTCACACAGCTGTTCCACACTCTTGCACAGCTGTTCCACAGTCTTACACATCTGTTCCACGCTCTCACACAGCTGGTCCACAGTCATACACAGCTGTTCCACACTCTTTCACAGCTGTGCCACACTCTCACACAGCTGTTCCACAGACTTACGCAGCTGTTCCACAATCTGACATAGCTGTTCGACACTCTCACACAGCTGTTCCACATTCTTACACATCTGTTCAGCGCTCTCACACAGCTGCTCCACACGCTTACACAGCTGTTCCGCACTCTGACACAACTGTTCCACACTCTCAAACAGCTGTTCCACACTCTCACACAGCTGTTCCACCATCTTACGCAACGGTTCCACACTCTTACACAGCTGTTCCTCAGTCGTACACAGCTGTTCCACGCTCTCACACAGCTGTTCCATACACTTACACAGGTGTTTCACACTCTTACACAGCTGTCCCAAACTCTCACACAGCTGTTCCACACTCACACCACTGTTCCACAGTCTTACACAGCTGTTCCACAGTCTTGCACAGCTGTTCCACACTCTCACACAGCTATTCCACAGTCTTCCACAGCTGTTCCACACTCTCACACAGCTGTTCCACACACACACAGCTGTTCCACACTCTTGCACAGCTGTTCCACACTCTTGCACAGCTGTTCCACAGTCTTGCACAGCTGTTCCACACTCTCACACAGCTATTCCACAGTCTTCCACAGCTGTTCCACACTCTCACACAGCTGTTCCACACACACACAGCTGTTCCACACTCTTGCACAGCTGTTCCACACTCTTGCACAGCTGTTCCACAGTCTTACACAGCTGTTCCACAGTCTTACACATCTGTTCAACGCTCTCACACAGCTGTTCCACACTCTGACACAGCTGTTCCACACTCTGACACAGCTGTTCCACACTCTCAAACAGCTGTTCCACGCCCTCACACAGCTGTTCCACCGTCATATGCAACTGTTCCATAGTCTTACTCAGCTGTTCCACACTCTTGCACAGCTGTTCCACATTCTCACACAGCTGTTCCACAGTCTTACACAGCTGTTCCACACACACACAGCTGTTCCACAGTCTTGCGCAGCTGTTCCACACTCTTACACAGCTGTTCCTCAGTCGTACACAGCTGTTCCACGCTCTCACACAGCTGTTCCATACACTTACACAGGTGTTTCACACTCTTACACAGCTGTCCCAAACTCTCACACAGTTGTTCCACACTCACACCACTGTTCCACAGTCTTACACAGCTGTTCCACAGTCTTACACAGCTGTTCCACACTCTTGCACAGCTGTTCCACACTCTCACACAGCTGTTCCACGCTCTCACACAGCTGTTCCACACTCACAACAGCTGTTCCACAGTCTTACACAGCTGTTCCACACTCTCGCACAGCTGTTCCGCACTCTTGCACAGCTGTTCCAAAGCCTTATACATCTGCTCCACGCTCTCACCCAGCTGGTCCACAATCTTATACAGCTGTTCCACACTCATACACAGCTGTGCCACACTCTCACACAGCTGTTCCACACTCTTGCACAGTTGTTCCACGCTCTCACACAGCTGTTCCAGACGCTCACACAGCTGTTCCACACTCTCACACAGCTGTTCCACACTCTCACACAGCTGTTCCACACTCTCACACAGCTGTTCCACATTGTCACTCAGCTGTTCCACACTCATACACAGCTGCTCCACACTCTCACACAGCTGTTCCACACTCTTGCACAGTTGTTCCACACTCTCACATAGCTGTTCCACGTTCTCACACAGCTGTTCCACGTTCTCACACAGCTGTTCCACACTCTTGCACAGCTGTTCCACAGTCTTACACATCTGTTCCACGCTCTCACACAGCTGGTCCACAGTCATACACAGCTGTTCCACACTCTTTCACAGCTGTGCCACACTCTCACACAGCTGTTCCACAGTCTTACGCAGCTGTTCCACAATCTGACACAGCTGTTCGACACTCTCACACAGCTGTTCCACATTCTTACACATCTGTTCAGCGCTCTCACACAGCTGCTCCACACTCTTACACAGCTGTTCCACACTCTGACACAGCTGTTCCACACTCTCAAACAGCTGTTCCACACTCTCACGCAGCTGTTCCACCGTCTTACGCAACGGTTCCACACTCTTACTCAGCTGTTCCACACTCTTGCACAGCTGTTCCACACTCTCACACAGCTATTCCACACTCTTGCACAGTTGTTCCACGCTCTCACACAGCTGTTCCAGACGCTCACACAGCTGTTCCACACTCTCACACAGCTGTTCCACATTGTCACACAGCTGTTCCACATTGTCACTCAGCTGTTCCACACTCATACACAGCTGCTCCACACTCTCACACAGCTGTTCCACACTCTTGCACAGTTGTTCCACACTCTCACACAGCTGTTCCACGTTCTCACACAGCTGTTCCACGTTCTCACACAGCTGTTCCACACTCTTACACAGCTGTTCCACACTCTTGCACAGCTGTTCCACAGTCTGACACATCTGTTCCACGCTCTCACGCAGCTGGTCCACAGTCATACACAGCTGTTCCACACTCTTTCACAGCTGTGCCACACTCTCACACAGCTGTTCCACACTCTCACACAGCTGTTCCACAGTCTTACGCAGCTGTTCGACACTCTCACACAGCTGTTCCACATTCTTACACATCTGTTCAGCGCTCTCACACAGCTGCTCCACACTCTCACACAGCTGTTCCACACACACACAGCTGATCCGCACTCTTACACAGCTGTTCCACACTCTTGCACAGCTGTTCCACAGTCTTACACAGCTGTTCCACAGTCTTACACATCTGTTCAACGCTCTCACACAGCTGTTCCACACTCTGACACAGCTGTTCCACACTCTGACACAGCTGTTCCACACTCTCAAACAGCTGTTCCACGCCCTCACACAGCTGTTCCACCGTCATATGCAACTGTTCCATAGTCTTACTCAGCTGTTCCACACTCTTGCACAGCTGTTCCACATTCTCACACAGCTGTTCCACAGTCTTACACAGCTGTTCCACACACACACAGCTGTTCCACAGTCTTGCGCAGCTGTTCCACACTCTTACACAGCTGTTCCTCAGTCGTACACAGCTGCTCCACGCTCTCACACAGCTGTTCCATACACTTACACAGGTGTTTCACACTCTTACACAGTTGTCCCAAACTCTCACACAGCTGTTCCACACTCACACCACTGTTCCACAGTCTTACACAGCTGTTCCACAGTCTTACACAGCTTTCCACACTCTTGCACAGCTGTTCCACACTCTCACACAGCTGTTCCACGCTCTCACACAGCTGTTCCACACTCACAGCAGCTGTTCCACAGTCTTACACAGCTGTTCCACACTCTCGCACAGCTGTTCCGCACTCTTGCACAGCTGTTCCAAAGCCTTATACATCTGCTCCACGCTCTCACCCAGCTGGTCCACAATCTTATACAGCTGTTCCACACTCATACACAGCTGTGCCACACTCTCACACAGCTGTTCCACACTCTTGCACAGTTGTTCCACGCTCTCACACAGCTGTTCCAGACGCTCACACAGCTGTTCCACACTCTCACACAGCTGTTCCACACTCTCACACAGCTGTTCCACACTCTCACACAGCTGTTCCACATTGTCACTCAGCTGTTCCACACTCATACACAGCTGCTCCACACTCTCACACAGCTGTTCCACACTCTTGCACAGTTGTTCCACACTCTCACACAGCTGTTCCACGTTCTCACACAGCTGTTCCACGTTCTCACACAGCTGTTCCACACTCTTGCACAGCTGTTCCACAGTCTTACACATCTGTTCCACGCTCTCACACAGCTGGTCCACAGTCATACACAGCTGTTCCACACTCTTTCACAGCTGTGCCACACTCTCACACAGCTGTTCCACAGTCTTACGCAGCTGTTCCACAATCTGACACAGCTGTTCGACACTCTCACACAGCTGTTCCACATTCTTACACATCTGTTCAGCGCTCTCACACAGCTGCTCCACACTCTTACACAGCTGTTCCACACTCTGACACAGCTGTTCCACACTCTCAAACAGCTGTTCCACACTCTCACGCAGCTGTTCCACCGTCTTACGCAACGGTTCCACACTCTTACTCAGCTGTTCCACACTCTTGCACAGCTGTTCCACACTCTCACACAGCTATTCCACACTCTTGCACAGTTGTTCCACGCTCTCACACAGCTGTTCCAGACGCTCACACAGCTGTTCCACACTCTCACACAGCTGTTCCACATTGTCACACAGCTGTTCCACATTGTCACTCAGCTGTTCCACACTCATACACAGCTGCTCCACACTCTCACACAGCTGTTCCACACTCTTGCACAGTTGTTCCACACTCTCACACAGCTGTTCCACGTTCTCACACAGCTGTTCCACGTTCTCACACAGCTGTTCCACACTCTTACACAGCTGTTCCACACTCTTGCACAGCTGTTCCACAGTCTTACACATCTGTTCCACGCTCTCACGCAGCTGGTCCACAGTCATACACAGCTGTTCCACACTCTTTCACAGCTGTGCCACACTCTCACACAGCTGTTCCACACTCTCACACAGCTGTTCCACAGTCTTACGCAGCTGTTCGACACTCTCACACAGCTGTTCCACATTCTTACACATCTGTTCAGCGCTCTCACACAGCTGCTCCACACTCTCACACAGCTGTTCCACACACACACAGCTGATCCGCACTCTTACACAGCTGTTCCACACTCTTGCACAGCTGTTCCACAGTCTTACACAGCTGTTCCACAGTCTTACACATCTGTTCAACGCTCTCACACAGCTGTTCCACACTCTGACACAGCTGTTCCACACTCTGACACAGCTGTTCCACACTCTCAAACAGCTGTTCCACGCCCTCACACAGCTGTTCCACCGTCATATGCAACTGTTCCATAGTCTTACTCAGCTGTTCCACACTCTTGCACAGCTGTTCCACATTCTCACACAGCTGTTCCACAGTCTTACACAGCTGTTCCACACACACACAGCTGTTCCACAGTCTTGCGCAGCTGTTCCACACTCTTACACAGCTGTTCCTCAGTCGTACACAGCTGCTCCACGCTCTCACACAGCTGTTCCATACACTTACACAGGTGTTTCACACTCTTACACAGTTGTCCCAAACTCTCACACAGCTGTTCCACACTCACACCACTGTTCCACAGTCTTACACAGCTGTTCCACAGTCTTACACAGCTTTCCACACTCTTGCACAGCTGTTCCACACTCTCACACAGCTGTTCCACGCTCTCACACAGCTGTTCCACACTCACAGCAGCTGTTCCACAGTCTTACACAGCTGTTCCACACTCTCGCACAGCTGTTCCGCACTCTTGCACAGCTGTTCCAAAGCCTTATACATCTGCTCCACGCTCTCACCCAGCTGGTCCACAATCTTATACAGCTGTTCCACACTCATACACAGCTGTGCCACACTCTCACACAGCTGTTCCACACTCTTGCACAGTTGTTCCACGCTCTCACACAGCTGTTCCAGACGCTCACACAGCTGTTCCACACTCTCACACAGCTGTTCCACACTCTCACACAGCTGTTCCACACTCTCACACAGCTGTTCCACATTGTCACTCAGCTGTTCCACACTCATACACAGCTGCTCCACACTCTCACACAGCTGTTCCACACTCTTGCACAGTTGTTCCACACTCTCACACAGCTGTTCCACGTTCTCACACAGCTGTTCCACGTTCTCACACAGCTGTTCCACACTCTTGCACAGCTGTTCCACAGTCTTACACATCTGTTCCACGCTCTCACACAGCTGGTCCACAGTCATACACAGCTGTTCCACACTCTTTCACAGCTGTGCCACACTCTCACACAGCTGTTCCACAGACTTACGCAGCTGTTCCACAATCTGACACAGCTGTTCGACACTCTCACACAGCTGTTCCACATTCTTACACATCTGTTCAGCGCTCTCACACAGCTGCTCCACACTCTTACACAGCTGTTCCACACTCTGACACAGCTGTTCCACACTCTCAAACAGCTGTTCCACACTCTCACGCAGCTGTTCCACCGTCTTACGCAACGGTTCCACACTCTTACTCAGCTGTTCCACACTCTTGCACAGCTGTTCCACACTCTCACACAGCTATTCCACACTCTTGCACAGTTGTTCCACGCTCTCACACAGCCGTTCCACATTGTCACACAGCTGTTCCACATTGTCACTCAGCTGTTCCACACTCATACACAGCTGCTCCACACTCTCACACAGCTGTTCCACACTCTTGCACAGTTGTTCCACACTCTCACACAGCTGTTCCACGTTCTCACACAGCTGTTCCACACTCTTACACAGCTGTTCCACACTCTTGCACAGCTGTTCCACAGTCTTACACATCTGTTCCACGCTCTCACACAGCTGGTCCACAGTCATACACAGCTGTTCCACACTCTTTCACAGCTGTGCCACACTCTCACACAGCTGTTCCACACTCTCACACAGCTGTTCCACAGTCTTACGCAGCTGTTCGACACTCTCACACAGCTGTTCCACATTCTTACACATCTGTTCAGCGCTCTCACACAGCTGCTCCACACTCTTACACAGCTGTTCCACACTCTGACACAGCTGTTCCACACTCTCAAACAGCTGTTCCACACTCTCACGCAGCTGTTCCACCGTCTTCCGCAACGGTTCCACACTCTTACTCAGCTGTTCCACACTCTTGCACAGCTGTTCCACACTCTCACACAGCTATTCCACACTCTTGCACAGTTGTTCCACGCTCTCACACAGCTGTTCCAGACGCTCACACAGCTGTTCCACACTCTCACACAGCTGTTCCACATTGTCACACAGCTGTTCCACATTGTCACTCAGCTGTTCCACACTCATACACAGCTGCTCCACACTCTCACACAGCTGTTCCACACTCTTGCACAGTTGTTCCACACTCTCACACAGCTGTTCCACGTTCTCACACAGCTGTTCCACGTTCTCACACAGCTGTTCCACACTCTTACACAGCTGTTCCACACTCTTGCACAGCTGTTCCACAGTCTTACACATCTGTTCCACGCTCTCACGCAGCTGGTCCACAGTCATACACAGCTGTTCCACACTCTTTCACAGCTGTGCCACACTCTCACACAGCTGTTCCACACTCTCACACAGCTGTTCCACAGTCTTACGCAGCTGTTCGACATTCTCACACAGCTGTTCCACATTCTTACACATCTGTTCAGCGCTCTCACACAGCTGCTCCACACTCTCACACAGCTGTTCCACACACACACAGCTGATCCACACTCTTACACAGCTGTTCCACACTCTTGCACAGCTGTTCCACAGTCTTACACAGCTGTTCCACAGTCTTACACATCTGTTCAACGCTCTCACACAGCTGTTCCACACTCTGACACAGCTGTTCCACACTCTGACACAGCTGTTCCACACTCTCAAACAGCTGTTCCACGCCCTCACACAGCTGTTCCACCGTCATATGCAACTGTTCCATAGTCTTACTCAGCTGTTCCACACTCTTGCACAGCTGTTCCACATTCTCACACAGCTGTTCCACAGTCTTACACAGCTGTTCCACACACACACAGCTGTTCCACAGTCTTGCGCAGCTGTTCCACACTCTTACACAGCTGTTCCTCAGTCGTACACAGCTGTTCCACGCTCTCACACAGCTGTTCCATACACTTACACAGATGTTTCACACTCTTACACAGCTGTCCCAAACTCACACACAGTTGTTCCACACTCACACCACTGTTCCACAGTCTTACACAGCTGTTCCACAGTCTTACACAGCTGTACCACACTCTTGCACAGCTGTTCCACACTCTCACACAGCTGTTCCACGCTCTCACACAGCTGTTCCACACTCACAGCAGCTGTTCCACAGTCTTACACAGCTGTTCCACACTCTCGCACAGCTGTTCCGCACTCTTGCACAGCTGTTCCAAAGCCTTATACATCTGCTCCACGCTCTCACCCAGCTGGTCCACAATCTTATACAGCTGTTCCACACTCATACACAGCTGTGCCACACTCTCACACAGCTGTTCCACACTCTTGCACAGTTGTTCCACGCTCTCACACAGCTGTTCCAGACGCTCACACAGCTGTTCCACACTCTCACACAGCTGTTCCACACTCTCACACAGCTGTTCCACACTCTCACACAGCTGTTCCACATTGTCACTCAGCTGTTCCACACTCATACACAGCTGCTCCACACTCTCACACAGCTGTTCCACACTCTTGCACAGTTGTTCCACACTCTCACATAGCTGTTCCACGTTCTCACACAGCTGTTCCACGTTCTCACACAGCTGTTCCACACTCTTGCACAGCTGTTCCACAGTCTTACACATCTGTTCCACGCTCTCACACAGCTGGTCCACAGTCATACACAGCTGTTCCACACTCTTTCACAGCTGTGCCACACTCTCACACAGCTGTTCCACAGTCTTACGCAG
Source organism: Mustelus asterias (assembly GCF_964213995.1). Taxonomy (NCBI): domain Eukaryota; kingdom Metazoa; phylum Chordata; class Chondrichthyes; order Carcharhiniformes; family Triakidae; genus Mustelus; species Mustelus asterias. The sequence continues at coordinate 43,027,859 of NC_135813.1, forward strand.
CTGTTCCACAATCTGACACAGCTGTTCGACACTCTCACACAGCTGTTCCACATTCTTACACATCTGTTCAGCGCTCTCACACAGCTGCTCCACACTCTTACACAGCTGTTCCACACTCTGACACAGCTGTTCCACACTCTCAAACAGCTGTTCCACACTCTCACGCAGCTGTTCCACCGTCTTACGCAACGGTTCCACACTCTTACTCAGCTGTTCCACACTCTTGCACAGCTGTTCCACACTCTCACACAGCTATTCCACACTCTTGCACAGTTGTTCCACGCTCTCACACAGCTGTTCCAGACGCTCACACAGCTGTTCCACACTCTCACACAGCTGTTCCACATTGTCACACAGCTGTTCCACATCGTCACTCAGCTGTTCCACACTCATACACAGCTGCTCCACACTCTCACACAGCTGTTCCACGCTCTTGCACAGTTGTTCCACACTCTCACACAGCTGTTCCACGTTCTCACACAGCTGTTCCACGTTCTCACACAGCTGTTCCACACTCTTACACAGCTGTTCCACACTCTTGCACAGCTGTTCCACAGTCTTACACATCTGTTCCACGCTCTCACGCAGCTGGTCCACAGTCATACACAGCTGTTCCACACTCTTTCACAGCTGTGCCACACTCTCACACAGCTGTTCCACACTCTCACACAGCTGTTCCACAGTCTTACGCAGCTGTTCGACACTCTCACACAGCTGTTCCACATTCTTACACATCTGTTCAGCGCTCTCACACAGCTGCTCCACACTCTCACACAGCTGTTCCACACACACACAGCTGATCCACACTCTTACACAGCTGTTCCACACTCTTGCACAGCTGTTCCACAGTCTTACACAGCTGATCCACAGTCTTACACATCTGTTCAACGCTCTCACACAGCTGTTCCACACTCTGACACAGCTGTTCCACACTCTGACACAGCTGTTCCACACTCTCAAACAGCTGTTCCACGCCCTCACACAGCTGTTCCACCGTCATATGCAACTGTTCCATAGTCTTACTCAGCTGTTCCACACTCTTGCACAGCTGTTCCACATTCTCACACAGCTGTTCCACAGTCTTACACAGCTGTTCCACACACACACAGCTGTTCCACAGTCTTGCGCAGCTGTTCCACACTCTTACACAGCTGTTCCTCAGTCGTACACAGCTGCTCCACGCTCTCACACAGCTGTTCCATACACTTACACAGGTGTTTCACACTCTTACACAGTTGTCCCAAACTCTCACACAGCTGTTCCACACTCACACCACTGTTCCACAGTCTTACACAGCTGTTCCACAGTCTTACACAGCTTTCCACACTCTTGCACAGCTGTTCCACACTCTCACACAGCTGTTCCACGCTCTCACACAGCTGTTCCACACTCACAGCAGCTGTTCCACAGTCTTACACAGCTGTTCCACACTCTCGCACAGCTGTTCCGCACTCTTGCACAGCTGTTCCAAAGCCTTATACATCTGCTCCACGCTCTCACCCAGCTGGTCCACAATCTTATACAGCTGTTCCACACTCATACACAGCTGTGCCACACTCTCACACAGCTGTTCCACACTCTTGCACAGTTGTTCCACGCTCTCACACAGCTGTTCCAGACGCTCACACAGCTGTTCCACACTCTCACACAGCTGTTCCACACTCTCACACAGCTGTTCCACACTCTCACACAGCTGTTCCACATTGTCACTCAGCTGTTCCACACTCATACACAGCTGCTCCACACTCTCACACAGCTGTTCCACACTCTTGCACAGTTGTTCCACACTCTCACACAGCTGTTCCACGTTCTCACACAGCTGTTCCACGTTCTCACACAGCTGTTCCACACTCTTGCACAGCTGTTCCACAGTCTTACACATCTGTTCCACGCTCTCACACAGCTGGTCCACAGTCATACACAGCTGTTCCACACTCTTTCACAGCTGTGCCACACTCTCACACAGCTGTTCCACAGACTTACGCAGCTGTTCCACAATCTGACACAGCTGTTCGACACTCTCACACAGCTGTTCCACATTCTTACACATCTGTTCAGCGCTCTCACACAGCTGCTCCACACTCTTACACAGCTGTTCCACACTCTGACACAGCTGTTCCACACTCTCAAACAGCTGTTCCACACTCTCACGCAGCTGTTCCACCGTCTTACGCAACGGTTCCACACTCTTACTCAGCTGTTCCACACTCTTGCACAGCTGTTCCACACTCTCACACAGCTATTCCACACTCTTGCACAGTTGTTCCACGCTCTCACACAGCCGTTCCACATTGTCACACAGCTGTTCCACATTGTCACTCAGCTGTTCCACACTCATACACAGCTGCTCCACACTCTCACACAGCTATTCCACACTCGTGCACAGTTGTTCCACACTCTCACACAGCTGTTCCACGTTCTCACACAGCTGTTCCACACTCTTACACAGCTGTTCCACACTCTTGCACAGCTGTTCCACAGTCTTACACATCTGTTCCACGCTCTCACACAGCTGGTCCACAGTCATACACAGCTGTTCCACACTCTTTCACAGCTGTGCCACACTCTCACACAGCTGTTCCACACTCTCACACAGCTGTTCCACAGTCTTACGCAGCTGTTCGACACTCTCACACAGCTGTTCCACATTCTTACACATCTGTTCAGCGCTCTCACACAGCTGCTCCACACTCTTACACAGCTGTTCCACACTCTGACACAGCTGTTCCACACTCTCAAACAGCTGTTCCACACTCTCACACAGCTGCTCCACCGTCTTACGCAACGGTTCCACACTCTTACTCAGCTGTTCCACACTCTTGCACAGCTGTTCCACACTCTCACACAGCTATTCCACAGTCTTACACAGCTGTTCCACACTCTCACACAGCTGTTCCACACACACACAGCTGTTCCACAATCTTACACAGCTGTTCCACACTCTTGCACAGCTGTTCCACAGTCTTACACATCTGTTCCACGCTCTCAGACAGCTGGTCCACAGTCTTACACAGCTGTTCCACACTCTTACACAGCTGTGCCACACTCTCACACAGCTGTTCCACACTCTCACACAGCTGTTCCACACTCTCACACAGCTGTTCCACAACCTTACACAGCTGTTCCACACTCTCACACAGCTGTTCCACAGTCTTACACATCTGTTCAACGCTCTCACTCAGCTGTTCCACACTCTTACACAGCTGTTCCACACTCTGACACAGCTGTTCCACACTCGCAAACAGCTGTTCCACGCCCTCACAGAGCTGTTCCACCGTCATACGCAACTGTTCCATAGTCTTACTCAGCTGTTCCACACTCTTGCACAGCTGTTCCACATTCTCACACAGCTGTTCCACAGTCTTACACAGCTGTTCCACACTCTCACACAGCTGTGCCACACTCTCACACAGCTGTTCCACAGTCTTACGCAGCTGTTCCACAATCTCACACAGCTGTTCCACACTCTTACACAGCTGTTCCACACTCTTGCACAGCTGTTCCACAGTCTTACACATCTGTTCCACGCTCTCACGCAGCTGGTCCACAGTCATACACAGCTGTTCCACACTCTTTCACAGCTGTGCCACACTCTCACACAGCTGTTCCACACTCTCACACAGCTGTTCCACAGTCTTACGCAGCTGTTCGACACTCTCACACAGCTGTTCCACATTCTTACACATCTGTTCAGCGCTCTCACACAGCTGCTCCACACTCTCACACAGCTGTTCCACACACACACAGCTGATCCACACTCTTACACAGCTGTTCCACACTCTTGCACAGCTGTTCCACAGTCTTACACAGCTGATCCACAGTCTTACACATCTGTTCAACGCTCTCACACAGCTGTTCCACACTCTGACACAGCTGTTCCACACTCTGACACAGCTGTTCCACACTCTCAAACAGCTGTTCCACGCCCTCACACAGCTGTTCCACCGTCATATGCAACTGTTCCATAGTCTTACTCAGCTGTTCCACACTCTTGCACAGCTGTTCCACATTCTCACACAGCTGTTCCACAGTCTTACACAGCTGTTCCACACACACACAGCTGTTCCACAGTCTTGCGCAGCTGTTCCACACTCTTACACAGCTGTTCCTCAGTCGTACACAGCTGCTCCACGCTCTCACACAGCTGTTCCATACACTTACACAGGTGTTTCACACTCTTACACAGTTGTCCCAAACTCTCACACAGCTGTTCCACACTCACACCACTGTTCCACAGTCTTACACAGCTGTTCCACAGTCTTACACAGCTTTCCACACTCTTGCACAGCTGTTCCACACTCTCACACAGCTGTTCCACGCTCTCACACAGCTGTTCCACACTCACAGCAGCTGTTCCACAGTCTTACACAGCTGTTCCACACTCTCGCACAGCTGTTCCGCACTCTTGCACAGCTGTTCCAAAGCCTTATACATCTGCTCCACGCTCTCACCCAGCTGGTCCACAATCTTATACAGCTGTTCCACACTCATACACAGCTGTGCCACACTCTCACACAGCTGTTCCACACTCTTGCACAGTTGTTCCACGCTCTCACACAGCTGTTCCAGACGCTCACACAGCTGTTCCACACTCTCACACAGCTGTTCCACACTCTCACACAGCTGTTCCACACTCTCACACAGCTGTTCCACATTGTCACTCAGCTGTTCCACACTCATACACAGCTGCTCCACACTCTCACACAGCTGTTCCACACTCTTGCACAGTTGTTCCACACTCTCACACAGCTGTTCCACGTTCTCACACAGCTGTTCCACGTTCTCACACAGCTGTTCCACACTCTTGCACAGCTGTTCCACAGTCTTACACATCTGTTCCACGCTCTCACACAGCTGGTCCACAGTCATACACAGCTGTTCCACACTCTTTCACAGCTGTGCCACACTCTCACACAGCTGTTCCACAGACTTACGCAGCTGTTCCACAATCTGACACAGCTGTTCGACACTCTCACACAGCTGTTCCACATTCTTACACATCTGTTCAGCGCTCTCACACAGCTGCTCCACACTCTTACACAGCTGTTCCACACTCTGACACAGCTGTTCCACACTCTCAAACAGCTGTTCCACACTCTCACGCAGCTGTTCCACCGTCTTACGCAACGGTTCCACACTCTTACTCAGCTGTTCCACACTCTTGCACAGCTGTTCCACACTCTCACACAGCTATTCCACACTCTTGCACAGTTGTTCCACGCTCTCACACAGCCGTTCCACATTGTCACACAGCTGTTCCACATTGTCACTCAGCTGTTCCACACTCATACACAGCTGCTCCACACTCTCACACAGCTATTCCACACTCGTGCACAGTTGTTCCACACTCTCACACAGCTGTTCCACGTTCTCACACAGCTGTTCCACACTCTTACACAGCTGTTCCACACTCTTGCACAGCTGTTCCACAGTCTTACACATCTGTTCCACGCTCTCACACAGCTGGTCCACAGTCATACACAGCTGTTCCACACTCTTTCACAGCTGTGCCACACTCTCACACAGCTGTTCCACACTCTCACACAGCTGTTCCACAGTCTTACGCAGCTGTTCGACACTCTCACACAGCTGTTCCACATTCTTACACATCTGTTCAGCGCTCTCACACAGCTGCTCCACACTCTTACACAGCTGTTCCACACTCTGACACAGCTGTTCCACACTCTCAAACAGCTGTTCCACACTCTCACACAGCTGCTCCACCGTCTTACGCAACGGTTCCACACTCTTACTCAGCTGTTCCACACTCTTGCACAGCTGTTCCACACTCTCACACAGCTATTCCACAGTCTTACACAGCTGTTCCACACTCTCACACAGCTGTTCCACACACACACAGCTGTTCCACAATCTTACACAGCTGTTCCACACTCTTGCACAGCTGTTCCACAGTCTTACACATCTGTTCCACGCTCTCAGACAGCTGGTCCACAGTCTTACACAGCTGTTCCACACTCTTACACAGCTGTGCCACACTCTCACACAGCTGTTCCACACTCTCACACAGCTGTTCCACACTCTCACACAGCTGTTCCACAACCTTACACAGCTGTTCCACACTCTCACACAGCTGTTCCACAGTCTTACACATCTGTTCAACGCTCTCACTCAGCTGTTCCACACTCTTACACAGCTGTTCCACACTCTGACACAGCTGTTCCACACTCTCAAACAGCTGTTCCACGCCCTCACAGAGCTGTTCCACCGTCATACGCAACTGTTCCATAGTCTTACTCAGCTGTTCCACACTCTTGCACAGCTGTTCCACATTCTCACACAGCTGTTCCACAGTCTTACACAGCTGTTCCACACTCTCACACAGCTGTGCCACACTCTCACACAGCTGTTCCACAGTCTTACGCAGCTGTTCCACAATCTCACACAGCTGTTCCACACTCTCACAGAGCTGTTCCACAATCTCACACAGCTGTTTCACGCTCACACACAGCTGTTCCATGCTCTCACACAGCAGTTCCACGCTCTTACACAGCTGTTCTACACTCTTGCACAGCTGTTCCACAGTCTTACACAACTGTTCCACAATCTCACACAGCTGTTCCACATTCTCACACAGCTGTTCCACGCTCTCACACAGCTGTTCCACGCGCTCACACAGCTGTTCCACGCTCTCACACAGCTGTTCCACGCTCTCACACAGCTGTTCCACGCTCTCACACAGCTGTTCCACGCTCTTACACAGCTGTTCCACACTCCTGCACAGCTGTTCCACAGTCTTACACAGCTGTTCCAAGTTCTCACACAGCTGTTCCCTCTCTCACACAGCTGTTCCACACTCTTGCACAGTTGTTCCACACTCTCACACAGCTGTTCCACGTTCTCACACAGCTGTTCCACACTCTTACACAGCTGTTCCACGTTCTCACACAGCTGTTCCACAGTCTTACACAGCTGTCCCGCGTTCTCACACAGCTGTCCCACACTCTTACACAGCTGTTCCACACTCTTGCACAGCTGTTCCACAGTCTTACACATCTGTTCCACGCACTCACACAGCTGGTCCACAGTCTTACACAGCTGTTCCACACTCTTACACAGCTGTGCCACACTCTCACACAGCTGTTCCACAGTCGTACGCTGCTGTTCCACAATCTCACACAGCTGTTCCACACTCTCACACAGCTGTTCCACATTCTTTCACATCTTTTCCACACTCATACACAGCTGTTCCATACTCTCACACAGCTGTTCCACACTCTTGCACAATTGTTCCACACTCTCACACAGCTGTTCCACACTCTCACACAGCTGTTCCACACTCTCACACAGCTGTTCCACATTGTCACTCAGCTGTTCCACACTCATACACAGCTGTTCCACACTCATACACAGCTGTTCCACACTCTCACACAGCTGTTCCACACTCTTGCACAGTTGTTCCACACTCTCACACAGCTGTTCCACATTCTCACACAGCTGTTCCACACTCTTACACAGCTGTTCCACACTGTTATAGAACATAGAACATAGAACAGTACAGCACAGAACAGGCCCTTCGGCCCACGATGTTGTGCCGAGCTTTATCTGAAACCAAGATCAAGCTATCCCACTCCCTATCATCCTGGTGTGCTCCATGTGCTTATCCAATAACCGCTTAAATGTTTCTACAGTGTCTGACTCCAGTATCACTGCAGGCAGTCCATTCCACACCCCAACCACTCTCTGCGTAAAGAACCTACCTCTGATATCCGTCCTGTATCTCCCACCACGAACCCTATAGTTATGCCCCCTTGTAATAGCTCCATCCACCCGAGGAAATAGTCTTTGAACGTTCACTCTATCTATCCCCTTCATCATTTTATAAACCTCTATTAAGTCTCCCCTCAGCCTCCTCCGCTCCAGAGAGAACAGCCCTAGCTCCCTCAACCTTTCCTCATATGACCTACCCTCCAAACCAGGCAGCATCCTGGTAAATCTCCTCTGCACTCTTTCCAGCGCTTCCACATCCTTCTTATAGTGAGGTGACCAGAACTGCACACAATATTCCAAATGTGGTCTCACCAAGGTCCTGTACAGTTGCAGCATAACCCCATGGCTCTTAAACTCCAACCCCCTGTTAATAAAAGCTGTTGCACAGCTGTTCCACAGTCTTACACATCTGTTCCACGCTCTCACACAGCTGGTCCACAGTCTTACACAGCTGTTCCTCACTCTTTCACAGCTGTGCCACACTCTCACACAGCTGTTCCACAGTCTTACGCAGCTGTTCCACAATCTCACACAGCCGTTCCACACTCTCACACAGCTGTTCCACATTCTTACACATCTGTTCAGCGCTCTCACACAGCTGCTCCACACGCTTACACAGCTGTTCCGCACTCTGACACAACTGTTCCACACTCTCAAACAGCTGTTCCACACTCTCACACAGCTGTTCCACCGTCTTACGCAACGGTTCCACACTCTTACACAGCTGTTCCTCAGTCGTACACAGATGTTCCACGCTCTCACACAGCTGTTCCATACACTTACACAGGTGTTTCACACTCTTACACAGCTGTCCCAAACTCTCACACAGCTGTTCCACACTCACACCACTGTTCCACAGTCTTACTCAGCTGTTCCACAGTCTTGCACAGCTGTTCCACACTCTCACACAGCTATTCCACAGTCTTCCACAGCTGTTCCACACTCTCACACAGCTGTTCCACACACACACAGCTGTTCCACACTCTTGCACAGCTGTTCCACACTCTTGCACAGCTGTTCCACAGTCTTACACAGCTGTTCCACAGTCTTACACATCTGTTCAACGCTCTCACACAGCTGTTCCACACTCTGACACAGCTGTTCCACACTCTGACACAGCTGTTCCACACTCTCAAACAGCTGTTCCACGCCCTCACACAGCTGTTCCACCGTCATATGCAACTGTTCCATAGTCTTACTCAGCTGTTCCACACTCTTGCACAGCTGTTCCACATTCTCACACAGCTGTTCCACAGTCTTACACAGCTGTTCCACACTCTCACACAGCTGTGCCACACTCTCACACAGCTGTTCCACAGTCTTACGCAGCTGTTCCACAATCTCACACAGCTGTTCCACACTCTCACAGAGCTGTTCCACAATCTCACACAGCTGTTTCACGCTCACACGCAGCTGTTCCATGCTCTCACACAGCAGTTCCACGCTCTTACACAGCTGTTCTGCACTCTTGCACAGCTGTTCCACAGTCTTACAGAACTGTTCCACAATCTCACACAGCTGTTCCACATTCTCACACAGCTGTTCCACGCTCTCACACAGCTGTTCCACGCGCTCACACAGCTGTTCCACGCTCTCACACAGCTGTTCCACGCTCTCACACAGCTGTTCCACGCTCTCACACAGCTGTTCCACGCTCTCACACAGCTGTTCCACACTCCTGCACAGCTGTTCCACAGTCTTACACAGCTGTTCCAAGTTCTCACACATCTGTTCCCTCTCTCACACAGCTGTTCCACACTCTTGCACAGTTGTTCCACACTCTCACACAGCTGTTCCACGTTCTCACACAGCTGTTCCACACTCTTACACAGCTGTTCCACGTTCTCACACAGCTGTTCCACAGTCTTACACAGCTGTCCCGCGTTCTCACACAGCTGTCCCACACTCTTACACAGCTGTTCCACACTCTTGCACAGCTGTTCCACAGTCTTACACATCTGTTCCACGCACTCACACAGCTGGTCCACAGTCTTACACAGCTGTTCCACACTCTTACACAGCTGTGCCACACTCTCACACAGCTGTTCCACAGTCGTACGCTGCTGTTCCACAATCTCACACAGCTGTTCCACACTCTCACACAGCTGTTCCACATTCTTTCACATCTTTTCCACACTCATACACAGCTGTTCCGTACTCTCACACAGCTGTTCCACACTCTTGCACAGTTGTTCCACACTCTCACACAGCTGTTCCACACTCTCACACACCTGTTCCACACTCTCACACAGCTGTTCCACATTGTCACTCAGCTGTTCCACACTCATACACAGCTGTTCCACACTCATACACAGCTGTTCCACACTCTCACACAGCTGTTCCACACTCTTGCACAGTTGTTCCACACTCTCACACAGCTGTTCCACATTCTCACACAGCTGTTCCACACTCTTACACAGCTGTTCCACACTGTTATAGAACATAGAACATAGAACAGTACAGCACAGAACAGGCCCTTCGGCCCACGATGTTGTGCCGAGCTTTATCTGAAACCAAGATCAAGCTATCCCACTCCCTATCATCCTGGTGTGCTCCATGTGCCTATCCAATAACCGCTTAAATGTTTCTACAGTGTCTGACTCCACTATCACTGCAGGCAGTCCATTCCACACCCCAACCACTCTCTGCGTAAAGAACCTACCTCTGATATCCGTCCTGTATCTCCCACCACGAACCCTATAGTTATGCCCCCTTGTAATAGCTCCATCCACCCGAGGAAATAGTCTTTGAACGTTCACTCTATCTATCCCCTTCATCATTTTATAAACCTCTATTAAGTCTCCCCTCAGCCTCCTCCGCTCCAGAGAGAACAGCCCTAGCTCCCTCAACCTTTCCTCATATGACCTACCCTCCAAACCAGGCAGCATCCTGGTAAATCTCCTCTGCACTCTTTCCAGCGCTTCCACATCCTTCTTATAGTGAGGTGACCAGAACTGCACACAATATTCCAAATGTGGTCTCACCAAGGTCCTGTACAGTTGCAGCATAACCCCACGGCTCGTAAACTCCAACCCCCTGTTAATAAAACTGTTGCACAGCTGTTCCACAGTCTTACACATCTGTTCCACACTCTCACACAGCTGGTCCACAGTCTTACACAGCTGTTCCTCACTCTTTCACAGCTGTGCCACACTCTCACACAGCTGTTCCACAGTCTTACGCAGCTGTTCCACAATCTCACACAGCCGTTCCACACTCTCACACAGCTGTTCCACATTCTTACACATCTGTTCAGCGCTCTCACACAGCTGCTCCACACGCTTACACAGCTGTTCCGCACTCTGACACAACTGTTCCACACTCTCAAACAGCTGTTCCACACTCTCACACAGTTGTTCCACCGTCTTACGCAACGGTTCCACACTCTTACACAGCTGTTCCTCAGTCGTACACAGATGTTCCACGCTCTCACACAGCTGTTCCATACACTTACACAGGTGTTTCACACTCTTACACAGCTGTCCCAAACTCTCACACAGCTGTTCCACACTCACACCACTGTTCCACAGTCTTACACAGCTGTTCCACAGTCTTGCACAGCTGTTCCACACTCTCACACAGCTATTCCACAGTCTTCCACAGCTGTTCCACACTCTCACACAGCTGTTCCACACACACACAGCTGTTCCACACTCTTGCACAGCTGTTCCACACTCTTGCACAGCTGTTCCACAGTCTTACACAGCTGTTCCACAGTCTTACACATCTGTTCAACGCTCTCACACAGCTGTTCCACACTCTGACACAGCTGTTCCACACTCTGACACAGCTGTTCCACACTCTCAAACAGCTGTTCCACGCCCTCACACAGCTGTTCCACCGTCATATGCAACTGTTCCATAGTCTTACTCAGCTGTTCCACACTCTTGCACAGCTGTTCCACATTCTCACACAGCTGTTCCACAGTCTTACACAGCTGTTCCACACACACACAGCTGTTCCACAGTCTTGCGCAGCTGTTCCACACTCTTACACAGCTGTTCCTCAGTCGTACACAGCTGTTCCACGCTCTCACACAGCTGTTCCATACACTTACACAGGTGTTTCACACTCTTACACAGCTGTCCCAAACTCTCACACAGTTGTTCCACACTCACACCACTGTTCCACAGTCTTACACAGCTGTTCCACAGTCTTACACAGCTGTTCCACACTCTTGCACAGCTGTTCCACACTCTCACACAGCTGTTCCACGCTCTCACACAGCTGTTCCACACTCACAGCAGCTGTTCCACAGTCTTACACAGCTGTTCCACACTCTCGCACAGCTGTTCCGCACTCTTGCACAGCTGTTCCAAAGCCTTATACATCTGCTCCACGCTCTCACCCAGCTGGTCCACAATCTTATACAGCTGTTCCACACTCATACACAGCTGTGCCACACTCTCACACAGCTGTTCCACACTCTTGCACAGTTGTTCCACGCTCTCACACAGCTGTTCCAGACGCTCACACAGCTGTTCCACACTCTCACACAGCTGTTCCACACTCTCACACAGCTGTTCCACATTCTTTCACATCTTTTCCACACTCATACACAGCTGTTCCACACTCTCCCACAGCTGTTCCACACTCTCGCACAGTTGTTCCACACTCTCACACAGCTGTTCCACACTCTCACACAGCTGTTCCACATTGTCACTCAGCTGTTCCACACTCATACACAGCTGTTCCTCACTCATACACAGCTGTTCCACACTCTCACACAGCTGTTCCACACTCTTGCACAGTTGTTCCACACTCTCACACAGCTGTTCCACATTCTCACACAGCTGTTCCACACTCTTACACAGCTGTTCCACACTGTTATAGAACATAGAACAGTACAGCACAGAACAGGCCCTTCGGCCCACGATGTTGTGCCGAGCTTTATCTGAAACCAAGATCAAGCTATCCCACTCCCTATCATCCTGGTGTGCTCCATGTGCCTATCCAATAACCGCTTAAATGTTTCTACAGTGTCTGACTCCACTATCACTGCAGGCAGTCCATTCCACACCCCAACCACTCTCTGCGTAAAGAACCTACCTCTGATATCCGTCCTGTATCTCCCACCACGAACCCTATAGTTATGCCCCCTTGTAATAGCTCCATCCACCCGAGGAAATAGTCTTTGAACGTTCACTCTATCTATCCCCTTCATCATTTTATAAACCTCTATTAAGTCTCCCCTCAGCCTCCTCCGCTCCAGAGAGAACAGCCCTAGCTCCCTCAACCTTTCCTCATATGACCTACCCTCCAAACCAGGCAGCATCCTGGTAAATCTCCTCTGCACTCTTTCCAGCGCTTCCACATCCTTCTTATAGTGAGGTGACCAGAACTGCACACAATATTCCAAATGTGGTCTCACCAAGGTCCTGTACAGTTGCAGCATAACCCCACGGCTCGTAAACTCCAACCCCCTGTTAATAAAACTGTTGCACAGCTGTTCCACAGTCTTACACATCTGTTCCACACTCTCACACAGCTGGTCCACAGTCTTACACAGCTGTTCCTCACTCTTTCACAGCTGTGCCACACTCTCACACAGCTGTTCCACAGTCTTACGCAGCTGTTCCACAATCTCACACAGCCGTTCCACACTCTCACACAGCTGTTCCACATTCTTACACATCTGTTCAGCGCTCTCACACAGCTGCTCCACACGCTTACACAGCTGTTCCGCACTCTGACACAACTGTTCCACACTCTCAAACAGCTGTTCCACACTCTCACACAGTTGTTCCACCGTCTTACGCAACGGTTCCACACTCTTACACAGCTGTTCCTCAGTCGTACACAGATGTTCCACGCTCTCACACAGCTGTTCCATACACTTACACAGGTGTTTCACACTCTTACACAGCTGTCCCAAACTCTCACACAGCTGTTCCACACTCACACCACTGTTCCACAGTCTTACACAGCTGTTCCACAGTCTTGCACAGCTGTTCCACACTCTCACACAGCTATTCCACAGTCTTCCACAGCTGTTCCACACTCTCACACAGCTGTTCCACACACACACAGCTGTTCCACACTCTTGCACAGCTGTTCCACACTCTTGCACAGCTGTTCCACAGTCTTACACAGCTGTTCCACAGTCTTACACATCTGTTCAACGCTCTCACACAGCTGTTCCACACTCTGACACAGCTGTTCCACACTCTGACACAGCTGTTCCACACTCACACCACTGTTCCACAGTCTTACACAGCTGTTCCACAGTCTTGCACAGCTGTTCCACACTCTCACACAGCTATTCCACAGTCTTCCACAGCTGTTCCACACTCTCACACAGCTGTTCCACACACACACAGCTGTTCCACACTCTTGCACAGCTGTTCCACACTCTTGCACAGCTGTTCCACAGTCTTACACAGCTGTTCCACAGTCTTACACATCTGTTCAACGCTCTCACACAGCTGTTCCACACTCTGACACAGCTGTTCCACACTCTGACACAGCTGTTCCACACTCTCAAACAGCTGTTCCACGCCCTCACACAGCTGTTCCACCGTCATATGCAACTGTTCCATAGTCTTACTCAGCTGTTCCACACTCTTGCACAGCTGTTCCACATTCTCACACAGCTGTTCCACAGTCTTACACAGCTGTTCCACACACACACAGCTGTTCCACAGTCTTGCGCAGCTGTTCCACACTCTTACACAGCTGTTCCTCAGTCGTACACAGCTGTTCCACGCTCTCACACAGCTGTTCCATACACTTACACAGGTGTTTCACACTCTTACACAGCTGTCCCAAACTCTCACACAGTTGTTCCACACTCACACCACTGTTCCACAGTCTTACACAGCTGTTCCACAGTCTTACACAGCTGTTCCACACTCTTGCACAGCTGTTCCACACTCTCACACAGCTGTTCCACGCTCTCACACAGCTGTTCCACACTCACAGCAGCTGTTCCACAGTCTTACACAGCTGTTCCACACTCTCGCACAGCTGTTCCGCACTCTTGCACAGCTGTTCCAAAGCCTTATACATCTGCTCCACGCTCTCACCCAGCTGGTCCACAATCTTATACAGCTGTTCCACACTCATACACAGCTGTGCCACACTCTCACACAGCTGTTCCACACTCTTGCACAGTTGTTCCACGCTCTCACACAGCTGTTCCAGACGCTCACACAGCTGTTCCACACTCTCACACAGCTGTTCCACACTCTCACACAGCTGTTCCACATTCTTTCACATCTTTTCCACACTCATACACAGCTGTTCCACACTCTCCCACAGCTGTTCCACACTCTCGCACAGTTGTTCCACACTCTCACACAGCTGTTCCACACTCTCACACAGCTGTTCCACATTGTCACTCAGCTGTTCCACACTCATACACAGCTGTTCCTCACTCATACACAGCTGTTCCACACTCTCACACAGCTGTTCCACACTCTTGCACAGTTGTTCCACACTCTCACACAGCTGTTCCACATTCTCACACAGCTGTTCCACACTCTTACACAGCTGTTCCACACTGTTATAGAACATAGAACATAGAACAGTACAGCACAGAACAGGCCCTTCGGCCCACGATGTTGTGCCGAGCTTTATCTGAAACCAAGATCAAGCTATCCCACTCCCTATCATCCTGGTGTGCTCCATGTGCCTATCCAATAACCGCTTAAATGTTTCTACAGTGTCTGACTCCACTATCACTGCAGGCAGTCCATTCCACACCCCAACCACTCTCTGCGTAAAGAACCTACCTCTGATATCCGTCCTGTATCTCCCACCACGAACCCTATAGTTATGCCCCCTTGTAATAGCTCCATCCACCCGAGGAAATAGTCTTTGAACGTTCACTCTATCTATCCCCTTCATCATTTTATAAACCTCTATTAAGTCTCCCCTCAGCCTCCTCCGCTCCAGAGAGAACAGCCCTAGCTCCCTCAACCTTTCCTCATATGACCTACCCTCCAAACCAGGCAGCATCCTGGTAAATCTCCTCTGCACTCTTTCCAGCGCTTCCACATCCTTCTTATAGTGAGGTGACCAGAACTGCACACAATATTCCAAATGTGGTCTCACCAAGGTCCTGTACAGTTGCAGCATAACCCCACGGCTCGTAAACTCCAACCCCCTGTTAATAAAACTGTTGCACAGCTGTTCCACAGTCTTACACATCTGTTCCACACTCTCACACAGCTGGTCCACAGTCTTACACAGCTGTTCCTCACTCTTTCACAGCTGTGCCACACTCTCACACAGCTGTTCCACAGTCTTACGCAGCTGTTCCACAATCTCACACAGCCGTTCCACACTCTCACACAGCTGTTCCACATTCTTACACATCTGTTCAGCGCTCTCACACAGCTGCTCCACACGCTTACACAGCTGTTCCGCACTCTGACACAACTGTTCCACACTCTCAAACAGCTGTTCCACACTCTCACACAGTTGTTCCACCGTCTTACGCAACGGTTCCACACTCTTACACAGCTGTTCCTCAGTCGTACACAGATGTTCCACGCTCTCACACAGCTGTTCCATACACTTACACAGGTGTTTCACACTCTTACACAGCTGTCCCAAACTCTCACACAGCTGTTCCACACTCACACCACTGTTCCACAGTCTTACACAGCTGTTCCACAGTCTTGCACAGCTGTTCCACACTCTCACACAGCTATTCCACAGTCTTCCACAGCTGTTCCACACTCTCACACAGCTGTTCCACACACACACAGCTGTTCCACACTCTTGCACAGCTGTTCCACACTCTTGCACAGCTGTTCCACAGTCTTACACAGCTGTTCCACAGTCTTACACATCTGTTCAACGCTCTCACACAGCTGTTCCACACTCTGACACAGCTGTTCCACACTCTGACACAGCTGTTCCACACTCTCAAACAGCTGTTCCACGCCCTCACACAGCTGTTCCACCGTCATATGCAACTGTTCCATAGTCTTACTCAGCTGTTCCACACTCTTGCACAGCTGTTCCACATTCTCACACAGCTGTTCCACAGTCTTACACAGCTGTTCCACACACACACAGCTGTTCCACAGTCTTGCGCAGCTGTTCCACACTCTTACACAGCTGTTCCTCAGTCGTACACAGCTGTTCCACGCTCTCACACAGCTGTTCCATACACTTACACAGGTGTTTCACACTCTTACACAGCTGTCCCAAACTCTCACACAGTTGTTCCACACTCACACCACTGTTCCACAGTCTTACACAGCTGTTCCACAGTCTTACACAGCTGTTCCACACTCTTGCACAGCTGTTCCACACTCTCACACAGCTGTTCCACGCTCTCACACAGCTGTTCCACACTCACAGCAGCTGTTCCACAGTCTTACACAGCTGTTCCACACTCTCGCACAGCTGTTCCGCACTCTTGCACAGCTGTTCCAAAGCCTTATACATCTGCTCCACGCTCTCACCCAGCTGGTCCACAATCTTATACAGCTGTTCCACACTCATACACAGCTGTGCCACACTCTCACACAGCTGTTCCACACTCTTGCACAGTTGTTCCACGCTCTCACACAGCTGTTCCAGACGCTCACACAGCTGTTCCACACTCTCACACAGCTGTTCCACACTCTCACACAGCTGTTCCACATTCTTTCACATCTTTTCCACACTCATACACAGCTGTTCCACACTCTCCCACAGCTGTTCCACACTCTCGCACAGTTGTTCCACACTCTCACACAGCTGTTCCACACTCTCACACAGCTGTTCCACATTGTCACTCAGCTGTTCCACACTCATACACAGCTGTTCCTCACTCATACACAGCTGTTCCACACTCTCACACAGCTGTTCCACACTCTTGCACAGTTGTTCCACACTCTCACACAGCTGTTCCACATTCTCACACAGCTGTTCCACACTCTTACACAGCTGTTCCACACTGTTATAGAACATAGAACAGTACAGCACAGAACAGGCCCTTCGGCCCACGATGTTGTGCCGAGCTTTATCTGAAACCAAGATCAAGCTATCCCACTCCCTATCATCCTGGTGTGCTCCATGTGCCTATCCAATAACCGCTTAAATGTTTCTACAGTGTCTGACTCCACTATCACTGCAGGCAGTCCATTCCACACCCCAACCACTCTCTGCGTAAAGAACCTACCTCTGATATCCGTCCTGTATCTCCCACCACGAACCCTATAGTTATGCCCCCTTGTAATAGCTCCATCCACCCGAGGAAATAGTCTTTGAACGTTCACTCTATCTATCCCCTTCATCATTTTATAAACCTCTATTAAGTCTCCCCTCAGCCTCCTCCGCTCCAGAGAGAACAGCCCTAGCTCCCTCAACCTTTCCTCATATGACCTACCCTCCAAACCAGGCAGCATCCTGGTAAATCTCCTCTGCACTCTTTCCAGCGCTTCCACATCCTTCTTATAGTGAGGTGACCAGAACTGCACACAATATTCCAAATGTGGTCTCACCAAGGTCCTGTACAGTTGCAGCATAACCCCACGGCTCGTAAACTCCAACCCCCTGTTAATAAAACTGTTGCACAGCTGTTCCACAGTCTTACACATCTGTTCCACACTCTCACACAGCTGGTCCACAGTCTTACACAGCTGTTCCTCACTCTTTCACAGCTGTGCCACACTCTCACACAGCTGTTCCACAGTCTTACGCAGCTGTTCCACAATCTCACACAGCCGTTCCACACTCTCACACAGCTGTTCCACATTCTTACACATCTGTTCAGCGCTCTCACACAGCTGCTCCACACGCTTACACAGCTGTTCCGCACTCTGACACAACTGTTCCACACTCTCAAACAGCTGTTCCACACTCTCACACAGTTGTTCCACCGTCTTACGCAACGGTTCCACACTCTTACACAGCTGTTCCTCAGTCGTACACAGATGTTCCACGCTCTCACACAGCTGTTCCATACACTTACACAGGTGTTTCACACTCTTACACAGCTGTCCCAAACTCTCACACAGCTGTTCCACACTCACACCACTGTTCCACAGTCTTACACAGCTGTTCCACAGTCTTGCACAGCTGTTCCACACTCTCACACAGCTATTCCACAGTCTTCCACAGCTGTTCCACACTCTCACACAGCTGTTCCACACACACACAGCTGTTCCACACTCTTGCACAGCTGTTCCACACTCTTGCACAGCTGTTCCACAGTCTTACACAGCTGTTCCACAGTCTTACACATCTGTTCAACGCTCTCACACAGCTGTTCCACACTCTGACACAGCTGTTCCACACTCTGACACAGCTGTTCCACACTCACACCACTGTTCCACAGTCTTACACAGCTGTTCCACAGTCTTGCACAGCTGTTCCACACTCTCACACAGCTATTCCACAGTCTTCCACAGCTGTTCCACACTCTCACACAGCTGTTCCACACACACACAGCTGTTCCACACTCTTGCACAGCTGTTCCACACTCTTGCACAGCTGTTCCACAGTCTTACACAGCTGTTCCACAGTCTTACACATCTGTTCAACGCTCTCACACAGCTGTTCCACACTCTGACACAGCTGTTCCACACTCTGACACAGCTGTTCCACACTCTCAAACAGCTGTTCCACGCCCTCACACAGCTGTTCCACCGTCATATGCAACTGTTCCATAGTCTTACTCAGCTGTTCCACACTCTTGCACAGCTGTTCCACATTCTCACACAGCTGTTCCACAGTCTTACACAGCTGTTCCACACACACACAGCTGTTCCACAGTCTTGCGCAGCTGTTCCACACTCTTACACAGCTGTTCCTCAGTCGTACACAGCTGTTCCACGCTCTCACACAGCTGTTCCATACACTTACACAGGTGTTTCACACTCTTACACAGCTGTCCCAAACTCTCACACAGTTGTTCCACACTCACACCACTGTTCCACAGTCTTACACAGCTGTTCCACAGTCTTACACAGCTGTTCCACACTCTTGCACAGCTGTTCCACACTCTCACACAGCTGTTCCACGCTCTCACACAGCTGTTCCACACTCACAGCAGCTGTTCCACAGTCTTACACAGCTGTTCCACACTCTCGCACAGCTGTTCCGCACTCTTGCACAGCTGTTCCAAAGCCTTATACATCTGCTCCACGCTCTCACCCAGCTGGTCCACAATCTTATACAGCTGTTCCACACTCATACACAGCTGTGCCACACTCTCACACAGCTGTTCCACACTCTTGCACAGTTGTTCCACGCTCTCACACAGCTGTTCCAGACGCTCACACAGCTGTTCCACACTCTCACACAGCTGTTCCACACTCTCACACAGCTGTTCCACATTCTTTCACATCTTTTCCACACTCATACACAGCTGTTCCACACTCTCCCACAGCTGTTCCACACTCTCGCACAGTTGTTCCACACTCTCACACAGCTGTTCCACACTCTCACACAGCTGTTCCACATTGTCACTCAGCTGTTCCACACTCATACACAGCTGTTCCTCACTCATACACAGCTGTTCCACACTCTCACACAGCTGTTCCACACTCTTGCACAGTTGTTCCACACTCTCACACAGCTGTTCCACATTCTCACACAGCTGTTCCACACTCTTACACAGCTGTTCCACACTGTTATAGAACATAGAACATAGAACAGTACAGCACAGAACAGGCCCTTCGGCCCACGATGTTGTGCCGAGCTTTATCTGAAACCAAGATCAAGCTATCCCACTCCCTATCATCCTGGTGTGCTCCATGTGCCTATCCAATAACCGCTTAAATGTTTCTACAGTGTCTGACTCCACTATCACTGCAGGCAGTCCATTCCACACCCCAACCACTCTCTGCGTAAAGAACCTACCTCTGATATCCGTCCTGTATCTCCCACCACGAACCCTATAGTTATGCCCCCTTGTAATAGCTCCATCCACCCGAGGAAATAGTCTTTGAACGTTCACTCTATCTATCCCCTTCATCATTTTATAAACCTCTATTAAGTCTCCCCTCAGCCTCCTCCGCTCCAGAGAGAACAGCCCTAGCTCCCTCAACCTTTCCTCATATGACCTACCCTCCAAACCAGGCAGCATCCTGGTAAATCTCCTCTGCACTCTTTCCAGCGCTTCCACATCCTTCTTATAGTGAGGTGACCAGAACTGCACACAATATTCCAAATGTGGTCTCACCAAGGTCCTGTACAGTTGCAGCATAACCCCACGGCTCGTAAACTCCAACCCCCTGTTAATAAAACTGTTGCACAGCTGTTCCACAGTCTTACACATCTGTTCCACACTCTCACACAGCTGGTCCACAGTCTTACACAGCTGTTCCTCACTCTTTCACAGCTGTGCCACACTCTCACACAGCTGTTCCACAGTCTTACGCAGCTGTTCCACAATCTCACACAGCCGTTCCACACTCTCACACAGCTGTTCCACATTCTTACACATCTGTTCAGCGCTCTCACACAGCTGCTCCACACGCTTACACAGCTGTTCCGCACTCTGACACAACTGTTCCACACTCTCAAACAGCTGTTCCACACTCTCACACAGTTGTTCCACCGTCTTACGCAACGGTTCCACACTCTTACACAGCTGTTCCTCAGTCGTACACAGATGTTCCACGCTCTCACACAGCTGTTCCATACACTTACACAGGTGTTTCACACTCTTACACAGCTGTCCCAAACTCTCACACAGCTGTTCCACACTCACACCACTGTTCCACAGTCTTACACAGCTGTTCCACAGTCTTGCACAGCTGTTCCACACTCTCACACAGCTATTCCACAGTCTTCCACAGCTGTTCCACACTCTCACACAGCTGTTCCACACACACACAGCTGTTCCACACTCTTGCACAGCTGTTCCACACTCTTGCACAGCTGTTCCACAGTCTTACACAGCTGTTCCACAGTCTTACACATCTGTTCAACGCTCTCACACAGCTGTTCCACACTCTGACACAGCTGTTCCACACTCTGACACAGCTGTTCCACACTCTCAAACAGCTGTTCCACGCCCTCACACAGCTGTTCCACCGTCATATGCAACTGTTCCATAGTCTTACTCAGCTGTTCCACACTCTTGCACAGCTGTTCCACATTCTCACACAGCTGTTCCACAGTCTTACACAGCTGTTCCACACACACACAGCTGTTCCACAGTCTTGCGCAGCTGTTCCACACTCTTACACAGCTGTTCCTCAGTCGTACACAGCTGTTCCACGCTCTCACACAGCTGTTCCATACACTTACACAGGTGTTTCACACTCTTACACAGCTGTCCCAAACTCTCACACAGCTGTTCCACACTCACACCACTGTTCCACAGTCTTACACAGCTGTTCCACAGTCTTACACAGCTGTTCCACACTCTTGCACAGCTGTTCCACACTCTCACACAGCTGTTCCACGCTCTCACACAGCTGTTCCACACTCACAGCAGCTGTTCCACAGTCTTACACAGCTGTTCCACACTCTCGCACAGCTGTTCCGCACTCTTGCACAGCTGTTCCAAAGCCTTATACATCTGCTCCACGCTCTCACCCAGCTGGTCCACAATCTTATACAGCTGTTCCACACTCATACACAGCTGTGCCACACTCTCACACAGCTGTTCCACACTCTTGCACAGTTGTTCCACGCTCTCACACAGCTGTTCCAGACGCTCACACAGCTGTTCCACACTCTCACACAGCTGTTCCACACTCTCACACAGCTGTTCCACACTCTCACACAGCTGTTCCACATTGTCACTCAGCTGTTCCACACTCATACACAGCTGCTCCACACTCTCACACAGCTGTTCCACACTCTTGCACAGTTGTTCCACACTCTCACACAGCTGTTCCACGTTCTCACACAGCTGTTCCACGTTCTCACACAGCTGTTCCACACTCTTGCACAGCTGTTCCACAGTCTTACACATCTGTTCCACGCTCTCACACAGCTGGTCCACAGTCATACACAGCTGTTCCACACTCTTTCACAGCTGTGCCACACTCTCACACAGCTGTTCCACAGACTTACGCAGCTGTTCCACAATCTGACACAGCTGTTCGACACTCTCACACAGCTGTTCCACATTCTTACACATCTGTTCAGCGCTCTCACACAGCTGCTCCACACTCTTACACAGCTGTTCCACACTCTGACACAGCTGTTCCACACTCTCAAACAGCTGTTCCACACTCTCACGCAGCTGTTCCACCGTCTTACGCAACGGTTCCACACTCTTACTCAGCTGTTCCACACTCTTGCACAGCTGTTCCACACTCTCACACAGCTATTCCACACTCTTGCACAGTTGTTCCACGCTCTCACACAGCTGTTCCAGACGCTCACACAGCTGTTCCACACTCTCACACAGCTGTTCCACATTGTCACACAGCTGTTCCACATTGTCACTCAGCTGTTCCACACTCATACACAGCTGCTCCACACTCTCACACAGCTGTTCCACACTCTTGCACAGTTGTTCCACACTCTCACACAGCTGTTCCACGTTCTCACACAGCTGTTCCACGTTCTCACACAGCTGTTCCACACTCTTACACAGCTGTTCCACACTCTTGCACAGCTGTTCCACAGTCTTACACATCTGTTCCACGCTCTCACGCAGCTGGTCCACAGTCATACACAGCTGTTCCACACTCTTTCACAGCTGTGCCACACTCTCACACAGCTGTTCCACACTCTCACACAGCTGTTCCACAGTCTTACGCAGCTGTTCGACACTCTCACACAGCTGTTCCACATTCTTACACATCTGTTCAGCGCTCTCACACAGCTGCTCCACACTCTCACACAGCTGTTCCACACACACACAGCTGATCCACACTCTTACACAGCTGTTCCACACTCTTGCACAGCTGTTCCACAGTCTTACACAGCTGTTCCACAGTCTTACACATCTGTTCAACGCTCTCACACAGCTGTTCCACACTCTGACACAGCTGTTCCACACTCTGACACAGCTGTTCCACACTCTCAAACAGCTGTTCCACGCCCTCACACAGCTGTTCCACCGTCATATGCAACTGTTCCATAGTCTTACTCAGCTGTTCCACACTCTTACACAGCTGTTCCACATTCTCACACAGCTGTTCCACATTCTCACACAGCTGTTCCACAGTCTTACACAGCTGTTCCACACACACACAGCTGTTCCACAGTCTTGCGCAGCTGTTCCACACTCTTACACAGCTGTTCCTCAGTCGTACACAGCTGCTCCACGCTCTCACACAGCTGTTCCATACACTTACACAGGTGTTTCACACTCTTACACAGTTGTCCCAAACTCTCACACAGCTGTTCCACACTCACACCACTGTTCCACAGTCTTACACAGCTGTTCCACAGTCTTACACAGCTTTCCACACTCTTGCACAGCTGTTCCACACTCTCACACAGCTGTTCCACGCTCTCACACAGCTGTTCCACACTCACAGCAGCTGTTCCACAGTCTTACACAGCTGTTCCACACTCTCGCACAGCTGTTCCGCACTCTTGCACAGCTGTTCCAAAGCCTTATACATCTGCTCCACGCTCTCACCCAGCTGGTCCACAATCTTATACAGCTGTTCCACACTCATACACAGCTGTGCCACACTCTCACACAGCTGTTCCACACTCTTGCACAGTTGTTCCACGCTCTCACACAGCTGTTCCAGACGCTCACACAGCTGTTCCACACTCTCACACAGCTGTTCCACACTCTCACACAGCTGTTCCACACTCTCACACAGCTGTTCCACATTGTCACTCAGCTGTTCCACACTCATACACAGCTGCTCCACACTCTCACACAGCTGTTCCACACTCTTGCACAGTTGTTCCACACTCTCACACAGCTGTTCCACGTTCTCACACAGCTGTTCCACGTTCTCACACAGCTGTTCCACACTCTTGCACAGCTGTTCCACAGTCTTACACATCTGTTCCACGCTCTCACACAGCTGGTCCACAGTCATACACAGCTGTTCCACACTCTTTCACAGCTGTGCCACACTCTCACACAGCTGTTCCACAGACTTACGCAGCTGTTCCACAATCTGACATAGCTGTTCGACACTCTCACACAGCTGTTCCACATTCTTACACATCTGTTCAGCGCTCTCACACAGCTGCTCCACACGCTTACACAGCTGTTCCGCACTCTGACACAACTGTTCCACACTCTCAAACAGCTGTTCCACACTCTCACACAGCTGTTCCACCGTCTTACGCAACGGTTCCACACTCTTACACAGCTGTTCCTCAGTCGTACACAGCTGTTCCACGCTCTCACACAGCTGTTCCATACACTTACACAGGTGTTTCACACTCTTACACAGCTGTCCCAAACTCTCACACAGCTGTTCCACACTCACACCACTGTTCCACAGTCTTACACAGCTGTTCCACAGTCTTGCACAGCTGTTCCACACTCTCACACAGCTATTCCACAGTCTTCCACAGCTGTTCCACACTCTCACACAGCTGTTCCACACACACACAGCTGTTCCACACTCTTGCACAGCTGTTCCACACTCTTGCACAGCTGTTCCACAGTCTTACACAGCTGTTCCACAGTCTTACACATCTGTTCAACGCTCTCACACAGCTGTTCCACACTCTGACACAGCTGTTCCACACTCTGACACAGCTGATCCACACTCTCAAACAGCTGTTCCACGCCCTCACACAGCTGTTCCACCGTCATATGCAACTGTTCCATAGTCTTACTCAGCTGTTCCACACTCTTGCACAGCTGTTCCACATTCTCACACAGCTGTTCCACAGTCTTACACAGCTGTTCCACACACACACAGCTGTTCCACAGTCTTGCGCAGCTGTTCCACACTCTTACACAGCTGTTCCTCAGTCGTACACAGCTGTTCCACGCTCTCACACAGCTGTTCCATACACTTACACAGGTGTTTCACACTCTTACACAGCTGTCCCAAACTCTCACAGTTGTTCCACACTCACACCACTGTTCCACAGTCTTACACAGCTGTTCCACAGTCTTACACAGCTGTTCCACACTCTTGCACAGCTGTTCCACACTCTCACACAGCTGTTCCACGCTCTCACACAGCTGTTCCACACTCACAGCAGCTGTTCCACAGTCTTACACAGCTGTTCCACACTCTCGCACAGCTGTTCCGCACTCTTGCACAGCTGTTCCAAAGCCTTATACATCTGCTCCACGCTCTCACCCAGCTGGTCCACAATCTTATACAGCTGTTCCACACTCATACACAGCTGTGCCACACTCTCACACAGCTGTTCCACACTCTTGCACAGTTGTTCCACGCTCTCACACAGCTGTTCCAGACGCTCACACAGCTGTTCCACACTCTCACACAGCTGTTCCACACTCTCACACAGCTGTTCCACACTCTCACACAGCTGTTCCACATTGTCACTCAGCTGTTCCACACTCATACACAGCTGCTCCACACTCTCACACAGCTGTTCCACACTCTTGCACAGTTGTTCCACACTCTCACACAGCTGTTCCACGTTCTCACACAGCTGTTCCACGTTCTCACACAGCTGTTCCACACTCTTGCACAGCTGTTCCACAGTCTTACACATCTGTTCCACGCTCTCACACAGCTGGTCCACAGTCATACACAGCTGTTCCACACTCTTTCACAGCTGTGCCACACTCTCACACAGCTGTTCCACAGACTTACGCAGCTGTTCCACAATCTGACACAGCTGTTCGACACTCTCACACAGCTGTTCCACATTCTTACACATCTGTTCAGCGCTCTCACACAGCTGCTCCACACTCTTACACAGCTGTTCCACACTCTGACACAGCTGTTCCACACTCTCAAACAGCTGTTCCACACTCTCACGCAGCTGTTCCACCGTCTTACGCAACGGTTCCACACTCTTACTCAGCTGTTCCACACTCTTGCACAGCTGTTCCACACTCTCACACAGCTATTCCACACTCTTGCACAGTTGTTCCACGCTCTCACACAGCTGTTCCAGACGCTCACACAGCTGTTCCACACTCTCACACAGCTGTTCCACATTGTCACACAGCTGTTCCACATTGTCACTCAGCTGTTCCACACTCATACACAGCTGCTCCACACTCTCACACAGCTGTTCCACACTCTTGCACAGTTGTTCCACACTCTCACACAGCTGTTCCACGTTCTCACACAGCTGTTCCACGTTCTCACACAGCTGTTCCACACTCTTACACAGCTGTTCCACACTCTTGCACAGCTGTTCCACAGTCTTACACATCTGTTCCACGCTCTCACGCAGCTGGTCCACAGTCATACACAGCTGTTCCACACTCTTTCACAGCTGTGCCACACTCTCACACAGCTGTTCCACACTCTCACACAGCTGTTCCACAGTCTTACGCAGCTGTTCGACACTCTCACACAGCTGTTCCACATTCTTACACATCTGTTCAGCGCTCTCACACAGCTGCTCCACACTCTCACACAGCTGTTCCACACACACACAGCTGATCCACACTCTTACACAGCTGTTCCACACTCTTGCACAGCTGTTCCACAGTCTTACACAGCTGTTCCACAGTCTTACACATCTGTTCAACGCTCTCACACAGCTGTTCCACACTCTGACACAGCTGTTCCACACTCTGACACAGCTGTTCCACACTCTCAAACAGCTGTTCCACGCCCTCACACAGCTGTTCCACCGTCATATGCAACTGTTCCATAGTCTTACTCAGCTGTTCCACACTCTTGCACAGCTGTTCCACATTCTCACACAGCTGTTCCACAGTCTTACACAGCTGTTCCACACACACACAGCTGTTCCACAGTCTTGCGCAGCTGTTCCACACTCTTACACAGCTGTTCCTCAGTCGTACACAGCTGCTCCACGCTCTCACACAGCTGTTCCATACACTTACACAGGTGTTTCACACTCTTACACAGTTGTCCCAAACTCTCACACAGCTGTTCCACACTCACACCACTGTTCCACAGTCTTACACAGCTGTTCCACAGTCTTACACAGCTTTCCACACTCTTGCACAGCTGTTCCACACTCTCACACAGCTGTTCCACGCTCTCACACAGCTGTTCCACACTCACAGCAGCTGTTCCACAGTCTTACACAGCTGTTCCACACTCTCGCACAGCTGTTCCGCACTCTTGCACAGCTGTTCCAAAGCCTTATACATCTGCTCCACGCTCTCACCCAGCTGGTCCACAATCTTATACAGCTGTTCCACACTCATACACAGCTGTGCCACACTCTCACACAGCTGTTCCACACTCTTGCACAGTTGTTCCACGCTCTCACACAGCTGTTCCAGACGCTCACACAGCTGTTCCACACTCTCACACAGCTGTTCCACACTCTCACACAGCTGTTCCACACTCTCACACAGCTGTTCCACATTGTCACTCAGCTGTTCCACACTCATACACAGCTGCTCCACACTCTCACACAGCTGTTCCACACTCTTGCACAGTTGTTCCACACTCTCACACAGCTGTTCCACGTTCTCACACAGCTGTTCCACGTTCTCACACAGCTGTTCCACACTCTTGCACAGCTGTTCCACAGTCTTACACATCTGTTCCACGCTCTCACACAGCTGGTCCACAGTCATACACAGCTGTTCCACACTCTTTCACAGCTGTGCCACACTCTCACACAGCTGTTCCACAGACTTACGCAGCTGTTCCACAATCTGACACAGCTGTTCGACACTCTCACACAGCTGTTCCACATTCTTACACATCTGTTCAGCGCTCTCACACAGCTGCTCCACACTCTTACACAGCTGTTCCACACTCTGACACAGCTGTTCCACACTCTCAAACAGCTGTTCCACACTCTCACGCAGCTGTTCCACCGTCTTACGCAACGGTTCCACACTCTTACTCAGCTGTTCCACACTCTTGCACAGCTGTTCCACACTCTCACACAGCTATTCCACACTCTTGCACAGTTGTTCCACGCTCTCACACAGCTGTTCCAGACGCTCACACAGCTGTTCCACACTCTCACACAGCCGTTCCACATTGTCACACAGCTGTTCCACATTGTCACTCAGCTGTTCCACACTCATACACAGCTGCTCCACACTCTCACACAGCTGTTCCACACTCTTGCACAGTTGTTCCACACTCTCACACAGCTGTTCCACGTTCTCACACAGCTGTTCCACACTCTTACACAGCTGTTCCACACTCTTGCACAGCTGTTCCACAGTCTTACACATCTGTTCCACGCTCTCACACAGCTGGTCCACAGTCATACACAGCTGTTCCACACTCTTTCACAGCTGTGCCACACTCTCACACAGCTGTTCCACACTCTCACACAGCTGTTCCACAGTCTTACGCAGCTGTTCGACACTCTCACACAGCTGTTCCACATTCTTACACATCTGTTCAGCGCTCTCACACAGCTGCTCCACACTCTTACACAGCTGTTCCACACTCTGACACAGCTGTTCCACACTCTCAAACAGCTGTTCCACACTCTCACACAGCTGCTCCACCGTCATACGCAACGGTTCCACACTCTTACTCAGCTGTTCCACACTCTTGCACAGCTGTTCCACACTCTCACACAGCTATTCCACAGTCTTACACAGCTGTTCCACACTCTCACACAGCTGTTCCACACTCTTACACAGCTGTTCCACACTCTTACACAGCTGTTCCACACTCTTGCACAGCTGTTCCACAGTCTTACACATCTGTTCCACGCTCTCAGACAGCTGGTCCACAGTCTTACACAGCTGTTCCACACTCTTGCACAGCTGTTCCACACTCTTACACATCTGTTCCACGCTCTTACACAGCTGTTCCACACTCTTACACAGCTGTTCCACACTCTTGCACAGCTGTTCCACACTCTTACACATCTGTTCCACGCTCTCAGACAGCTGGTCCACAGTCTTACACAGCTGTTCCACACTCTTACACAGCTGTGCCACACTCTCACACAGCTGTTCCACACTCTCACACAGCTGTTCCACACTCTCACACAGCTGTTCCACAACCTTACACAGCTGTTCCACACTCTCACACAGCTGTTCCACAGTCTTACACATCTGTTCAACGCTCTCACTCAGCTGTTCCACACTCTTACACAGCTGTTCCACACTCTGACACAGCTGTTCCACACTCTCAAACAGCTGTTCCACGCCCTCACAGAGCTGTTCCACCGTCATACGCAACTGTTCCATAGTCTTACTCAGCTGTTCCACACTCTTGCACAGCTGTTCCACATTCTCACACAGCTGTTTCACGCTCACACACAGCTGTTCCATGCTCTCACACAGCAGTTCCACGCTCTTACACAGCTGTTCTACACTCTTGCACAGCTGTTCCACAGTCTTACACAACTGTTCCACAATCTCACACAGCTGTTCCACATTCTCACACAGCTGTTCCACGCTCTCACACAGCTGTTCCACGCGCTCACACAGCTGTTCCACGCTCTCACACAGCTGTTCCACGCTCTCACACAGCTGTTCCACGCTCTCACACAGCTGTTCCACGCTCTCACACAGCTGTTCCACACTCCTGCACAGCTGTTCCACAGTCTTACACAGCTGTTCCAAGTTCTCACACAGCTGTTCCCTCTCTCACACAGCTGTTCCACACTCTTGCACAGTTGTTCCACACTCTCACACAGCTGTTCCACGTTCTCACACAGCTGTTCCACACTCTTACACAGCTGTTCCACGTTCTCACACAGCTGTTCCACAGTCTTACACAGCTGTCCCGCGTTCTCACACAGCTGTCCCACACTCTTACACAGCTGTTCCACTCTCTTGCACAGCTGTTCCACAGTCTTACACATCTGTTCCACGCACTCACACAGCTGGTCCACAGTCTTACACAGCTGTTCCACACTCTTACACAGCTGTGCCACACTCTCACACAGCTGTTCCACAGTCGTACGCTGCTGTTCCACAATCTCACACAGCTGTTCCACACTCTCACACAGCTGTTCCACATTCTTTCACATCTTTTCCACACTCATACACAGCTGTTCCGTACTCTCACACAGCTGTTCCACACTCTTGCACAGTTGTTCCACACTCTCACACAGCTGTTCCACACTCTCACACACCTGTTCCACACTCTCACACAGCTGTTCCACATTGTCACTCAGCTGTTCCACACTCATACACAGCTGTTCCACACTCATACACAGCTGTTCCACACTCTCACACAGCTGTTCCACACTCTTGCACAGTTGTTCCACACTCTCACACAGCTGTTCCACATTCTCACACAGCTGTTCCACACTCTTACACAGCTGTTCCACACTGTTATAGAACATAGAACATAGAACAGTACAGCACAGAACAGGCCCTTCGGCCCACGATGTTGTGCCGAGCTTTATCTGAAACCAAGATCAAGCTATCCCACTCCCTATCATCCTGGTGTGCTCCATGTGCCTATCCAATAACCGCTTAAATGTTTCTACAGTGTCTGACTCCACTATCACTGCAGGCAGTCCATTCCACACCCCAACCACTCTCTGCGTAAAGAACCTACCTCTGATATCCGTCCTGTATCTCCCACCACGAACCCTATAGTTATGCCCCCTTGTAATAGCTCCATCCACCCGAGGAAATAGTCTTTGAACGTTCACTCTATCTATCCCCTTCATCATTTTATAAACCTCTATTAAGTCTCCCCTCAGCCTCCTCCGCTCCAGAGAGAACAGCCCTAGCTCCCTCAACCTTTCCTCATATGACCTACCCTCCAAACCAGGCAGCATCCTGGTAAATCTCCTCTGCACTCTTTCCAGCGCTTCCACATCCTTCTTATAGTGAGGTGACCAGAACTGCACACAATATTCCAAATGTGGTCTCACCAAGGTCCTGTACAGTTGCAGCATAACCCCACGGCTCTTAAACTCCAACCCCCTGTTAATAAAAGCTGTTGCACAGCTGTTCCACAGTCTTACACATCTGTTCCACGCTCTCACACAGCTGGTCCACAGTCTTACACAGCTGTTCCTCACTCTTTCACAGCTGTGCCACACTCTCACACAGCTGTTCCACAGTCTTACGCAGCTGTTCCACAATCTCACACAGCCGTTCCACACTCTCACACAGCTGTTCCACATTCTTACACATCTGTTCAGCGCTCTCACACAGCTGCTCCACACGCTTACACAGCTGTTCCGCACTCTGACACAACTGTTCCACACTCTCAAACAGCTGTTCCACACTCTCACACAGCTGTTCCACCGTCTTACGCAACGGTTCCACACTCTTACACAGCTGTTCCTCAGTCGTACACAGCTGTTCCACGCTCTCACACAGCTGTTCCATACACTTATACAGGTGTTTCACACTCTTACACAGCTGTCCCAAACTCTCACACAGCTGTTCCACACTCACACCACTGTTCCACAGTCTTACACAGCTGTTCCACAGTCTTGCACAGCTGTTCCACACTCTCACACAGCTATTCCACAGTCTTCCACAGCTGTTCCACACTCTCACACAGCTGTTCCACACACACACAGCTGTTCCACACTCTTGCACAGCTGTTCCACACTCTTGCACAGCTGTTCCACAGGCTTACACAGCTGATCCACAGTCTTACACATCTGTTCAACGCTCTCACACAGCTGTTCCACACTCTGACACAGCTGTTCCACACTCTGACACAGCTGTTCCACACTCTCAAACAGCTGTTCCACGCCCTCACACAGCTGTTCCACCGTCATATGCAACTGTTCCATAGTCTTACTCAGCTGTTCCACACTCTTGCACAGCTGTTCCACATTCTCACACAGCTGTTCCACAGTCTTACACAGCTGTTCCACACACACACAGCTGTTCCACAGTCTTGCGCAGCTGTTCCACACTCTTACACAGCTGTTCCTCAGTCGTACACAGCTGTTCCACGCTCTCACACAGCTGTTCCATACACTTACACAGGTGTTTCACACTCTTACACAGCTGTCCCAAACTCTCACACAGTTGTTCCACACTCACACCACTGTTCCACAGTCTTACACAGCTGTTCCACAGTCTTACACAGCTGTTCCACGCTCTTGCACAGCTGTTCCACACTCTCACACAGCTGTTCCACGCTCTCACACAGCTGTTCCACACTCACAGCAGCTGTTCCACAGTCTTACACAGCTGTTCCACACTCTCGCACAGCTGTTCCGCACTCTTGCACAGCTATTCCAAAGCCTTATACATCTGCTCCACGCTCTCACCCAGCTGGTCCACAATCTTATACAGCTGTTCCACACTCATACACAGCTGTGCCACACTCTCACACAGCTGTTCCACACTCTTGCACAGTTGTTCCACGCTCTCACACAGCTGTTCCAGACGCTCACACAGCTGTTCCACACTCTCACACAGCTGTTCCACACTCTCACACAGCTGTTCCACACTCTCACACAGCTGTTCCACATTGTCACTCAGCTGTTCCACACTCATACACAGCTGCTCCACACTCTCACACAGCTGTTCCACACTCTTGCACAGTTGTTCCACACTCTCACACAGCTGTTCCACGTTCTCACACAGCTGTTCCACGTTCTCACACAGCTGTTCCACACTCTTGCACAGCTGTTCCACAGTCTTACACATTGTTCCACGCTCTCACACAGCTGGTCCACAGTCATACACAGCTGTTCCACACTATTTCACAGCTGTGCCACACTCTCACACAGCTGTTCCACAGTCTTACGCAGCTGTTCCACAATCTGACACAGCTGTTCGACACTCTCACACAGCTGTTCCACATTCTTACACATCTGTTCAGCGCTCTCACACAGCTGCTCCACACTCTTACACAGCTGTTCCACACTCTGACACAGCTGTTCCACACTCTCAAACAGCTGTTCCACACTCTCACGCAGCTGTTCCACCGTCTTACGCAACGGTTCCACACTCTTACTCAGCTGTTCCACACTCTTGCACAGCTGTTCCACACTCTCACACAGCTATTCCACACTCTTGCACAGTTGTTCCACGCTCTCACACAGCTGTTCCAGACGCTCACACAGCTGTTCCACACTCTCACACAGCTGTTCCACATTGTCACACAGCTGTTCCACATTGTCACTCAGCTGTTCCACACTCATACACAGCTGCTCCACACTCTCACACAGCTGTTCCACACTCTTGCACAGTTGTTCCACACTCTCACGCAGCTGTTCCACGTTCTCACACAGCTGTTCCACGTTCTCACACAGCTGTTCCACACTCTTACACAGCTGTTCCACACTCTTGCACAGCTGTTCCACAGTCTTACACATCTGTTCCACGCTCTCACGCAGCTGGTCCACAGTCATACACAGCTGTTCCACACTCTTGCACAGCTGTGCCACACTCTCACACAGCTGTTCCACACTCTCACACAGCTGTTCCACAGTCTTACGCAGCTGTTCGACACTCTCACACAGCTGTTCCACATTCTTACACATCTGTTCAGCGCTCTCACACAGCTGCTCCACACTCTCACACAGCTGTTCCACACACACACAGCTGATCCACACTCTTACACAGCTGTTCCACACTCTTGCACAGCTGTTCCACAGTCTTACACAGCTGTTCCACAGTCTTACACATCTGTTCAACGCTCTCACGCAGCTGTTCCACACTCTGACACAGCTGTTCCACACTCTGACACAGCTGTTCCACACTCTCAAACAGCTGTTCCACGCCCTCACACAGCTGTTCCACCGTCATATGCAACTGTTCCATAGTCTTACTCAGCTGTTCCACACTCTTGCACAGCTGTTCCACATTCTCACACAGCTGTTCCACAGTCTTACACAGCTGTTCCACACACACACAGCTGTTCCACAGTCTTGCGCAGCTGTTCCACACTCTTACACAGCTGTTCCTCAGTCGTACACAGCTGCTCCACGCTCTCACACAGCTGTTCCATACACTTACACAGGTGTTTCACACTCTTACACAGTTGTCCCAAACTCTCACACAGCTGTTCCACACTCACACCACTGTTCCACAGTCTTACACAGCTGTTCCACAGTCTTACACAGCTTTCCACACTCTTGCACAGCTGTTCCACACTCTCCCACAGCTGTTCCACGCTCTCACACAGCTGTTCCACACTCACAGCAGCTGTTCCACAGTCTTACACAGCTGTTCCACACTCTCGCACAGCTGTTCCGCACTCTTGCACAGCTGTTCCAAAGCCTTATACATCTGCTCCACGCTCTCACCCAGCTGGTTCACAATCTTATACAGCTGTTCCACACTCATACACAGCTGTGCCACACTCTCACACAGCTGTTCCACACTCTTGCACAGTTGTTCCACGCTCTCACACAGCTGTTCCAGACGCTCACACAGCTGTTCCACACTCTCACACAGCTGTTCCACACTCTCACACAGCTGTTCCACACTCTCACACAGCTGTTCCACATTGTCACTCAGCTGTTCCACACTCATACACAGCTGCTCCACACTCTCACACAGCTGTTCCACACTCTTGCACAGTTGTTCCACACTCTCACACAGCTGTTCCACGTTCTCACACAGCTGTTCCACGTTCTCACACAGCTGTTCCACACTCTTGCACAGCTGTTCCACAGTCTTACACATCTGTTCCACGCTCTCACACAGCTGGTCCACAGTCATACACAGCTGTTCCACACTCTTTCACAGCTGTGCCACACTCTCACACAGCTGTTCCACAGACTTACGCAGCTGTTCCACAATCTGACACAGCTGTTCGACACTCTCACACAGCTGTTCCACATTCTTACACATCTGTTCAGCGCTCTCACACAGCTGCTCCACACTCTTACACAGCTGTTCCACACTCTGACACAGCTGTTCCACACTCTCAAACAGCTGTTCCACACTCTCACGCAGCTGTTCCACCGTCTTACGCAACGGTTCCACACTCTTACTCAGCTGTTCCACACTCTTGCACAGCTGTTCCACACTCTCACACAGCTATTCCACACTCTTGCACAGTTGTTCCACGCTCTCACACAGCTGTTCCAGACGCTCACACAGCTGTTCCACACTCTCACACAGCCGTTCCACATTGTCACACAGCTGTTCCACATTGTCACTCAGCTGTTCCACACTCATACACAGCTGCTCCACACTCTCACACAGCTGTTCCACACTCTTGCACAGTTGTTCCACACTCTCACACAGCTGTTCCACGTTCTCACACAGCTGTTCCACACTCTTACACAGCTGTTCCACACTCTTGCACAGCTGTTCCACAGTCTTACACATCTGTTCCACGCTCTCACACAGCTGGTCCACAGTCATACACAGCTGTTCCACACTCTTTCACAGCTGTGCCACACTCTCACACAGCTGTTCCACACTCTCACACAGCTGTTCCACAGTCTTACGCAGCTGTTCGACACTCTCACACAGCTGTTCCACATTCTTACACATCTGTTCAGCGCTCTCACACAGCTGCTCCACACTCTTACACAGCTGTTCCACACTCTGACACAGCTGTTCCACACTCTCAAACAGCTGTTCCACACTCTCACACAGCTGCTCCACCGTCTTACGCAACGGTTCCACACTCGTACTCAGCTGTTCCACACTCTTGCACAGCTGTTCCACACTCTCACACAGCTATTCCACAGTCTTACACAGCTGTTCCACACTCTCACACAGCTGTTCCACACACACACAGCTGTTCCACAATCTTACACAGCTGTTCCACACTCTTGCACAGCTGTTCCACAGTCTTACGCATCTGTTCCACGCTCTCAGACAGCTGGTCCACAGTCTTACACAGCTGTTCCACACTCTTACACAGCTGTGCCACACTCTCACACAGCTGTTCCACACTCTCACACAGCTGTTCCACAACCTTACACAGCTGTTCCACACTCTCACACAGCTGTTCCACAGTCTTACACATCTGTTCAACGCTCTCACTCAGCTGTTCCACACTCTTACACAGCTGTTCCACACTCTGACACAGCTGTTCCACACTCTCAAACAGCTGTTCCACGCCCTCACACAGCTGTTCCACCGTCATACGCAACTGTTCCATAGTCTTACTCAGCTGTTCCACACTCTTGCACAGCTGTTCCACATTCTCACACAGCTGTTCCACAGTCTTACACAGCTGTTCCACACTCTCACACAGCTGTGCCACACTCTCACACAGCTGTTCCACAGTCTTACGCAGCTGTTCCACAATCTCACACAGCTGTTCCACACTCTCACAGAGCTGTTCCACAATCTCACACAGCTGTTTCACGCTCACACACAGCTGTTCCATGCTCTCACACAGCAGTTCCACGCTCTTACACAGCTGTTCTACACTCTTGCACAGCTGTTCCACAGTCTTACACAACTGTTCCACAATCTCACACAGCTGTTCCACATTCTCACACAGCTGTTCCACGCTCTCACACAGCTGTTCCACGCGCTCACACAGCTGTTCCACGCTCTCACACAGCTGTTCCACGCTCTCACACAGCTGTTCCACGCTCTCACACAGCTGTTCCACGCTCTTACACAGCTGTTCCACACTCCTGCACAGCTGTTCCACAGTCTTACACAGCTGTTCCAAGTTCTCACACAGCTGTTCCCTCTCTCACACAGCTGTTCCACACTCTTGCACAGTTGTTCCACACTCTCACACAGCTGTTCCACGTTCTCACACAGCTGTTCCACACTCTTACACAGCTGTTCCACGTTCTCACACAGCTGTTCCACAGTCTTACACAGCTGTCCCGCGTTCTCACACAGCTGTCCCACACTCTTACACAGCTGTTCCACACTCTTGCACAGCTGTTCCACAGTCTTACACATCTGTTCCACGCACTCACACAGCTGGTCCACAGTCTTACACAGCTGTTCCACACTCTTACACAGCTGTGCCACACTCTCACACAGCTGTTCCACAGTCGTACGCTGCTGTTCCACAATCTCACACAGCTGTTCCACACTCTCACACAGCTGTTCCACATTCTTTCACATCTTTTCCACACTCATACACAGCTGTTCCATACTCTCACACAGCTGTTCCACACTCTTGCACAGTTGTTCCACACTCTCACACAGCTGTTCCACACTCTCACACAGCTGTTCCACACTCTCACACAGCTGTTCCACATTGTCACTCAGCTGTTCCACACTCATACACAGCTGTTCCACACTCATACACAGCTGTTCCACACTCTCACACAGCTGTTCCACACTCTTGCACAGTTGTTCCACACTGTTATAGAACATAGAACATAGAACAGTACAGCACAGAACAGGCCCTTCGGCCCACGATGTTGTGCCGAGCTTTATCTGAAACCAAGATCAAGCTATCCCACTCCCTATCATCCTGGTGTGCTCCATGTGCCTATCCAATAACCGCTTAAATGTTTCTACAGTGTCTGACTCCACTATCACTGCAGGCAGTCCATTCCACACCCCAACCACTCTCTGCGTAAAGAACCTACCTCTGATATCCGTCCTGTATCTCCCACCACGAACCCTATAGTTATGCCCCCTTGTAATAGCTCCATCCACCCGAGGAAATAGTCTTTGAACGTTCACTCTATCTATCCCCTTCATCATTTTATAAACCTCTATTAAGTCTCCCCTCAGCCTCCTCCGCTCCAGAGAGAACAGCCCTAGCTCCCTCAACCTTTCCTCATATGACCTACCCTCCAAACCAGGCAGCATCCTGGTAAATCTCCTCTGCACTCTTTCCAGCGCTTCCACATCCTTCTTATAGTGAGGTGACCAGAACTGCACACAATATTCCAAATGTGGTCTCACCAAGGTCCTGTACAGTTGCAGCATAACCCCACGGCTCTTAAACTCCAACCCCCTGTTAATAAAAGCTGTTGCACAGCTGTTCCACAGTCTTACACATCTGTTCCACGCTCTCACACAGCTGGTCCACAGTCTTACACAGCTGTTCCTCACTCTTTCACAGCTGTGCCACACTCTCACACAGCTGTTCCACAGTCTTACGCAGCTGTTCCACAATCTCACACAGCCGTTCCACACTCTCACACAGCTGTTCCACATTCTTACACATCTGTTCAGCGCTCTCACACAGCTGCTCCACAAGCTTACACAGCTGTTCCGCACTCTGACACAACTGTTCCACACTCTCAAACAGCTGTTCCACACTCTCACACAGCTGTTCCACCGTCTTACGCAACGGTTCCACACTCTTACTCAGCTGTTCCACACTCTGACACAGCTGTTCCACACTCTGACACAGCTGTTCCACACTCTCAAACAGCTGTTCCACGCCCTCACACAGCTGTTCCACTGTCATATGCAACTGTTCCATAGTCTTACTCAGCTGTTCCACACTCTTGCACAGCTGTTCCACATTCTCACACAGCTGTTCCACAGTCTTACACAGCTGTTCCACACACACACAGCTGTTCCACAGTCTTGCGCAGCTGTTCCACACTCTTACACAGCTGTTCCTCAGTCGTACACAGCTGTTCCACGCTCTCACACAGCTGTTCCATACACTTACACAGGTGTTTCACACTCTTACACAGTTGTCCCAAACTCTCACACAGCTGTCCCACACTCACACCACTGTTCCACGCCCTCACACAGCTGTTCCACAGTCTTACACAGCTGTTCCACAGTCTTACACAGCTGTTCCACACTCTTGCACAGCTGTTCCACACTCTCACACAGCTGTTCCACGCTCTCACACAGCTGTTCCACACTCACAGCAGCTGTTCCACAGTCTTACACAGCTGTTCCACACTCTCGCACAGCTGTTCCGCACTCTTGCACAGCTGTTCCAAAGCCTTATACATCTGCTCCACGCTCTCACCCAGCTGGTCCACAATCTTATACAGCTGTTCCACACTCATACACAGCTGTGCCACACTCTCACACAGCTGTTCCACACTCTTGCACAGTTGTTCCACGCTCTCACACAGCTGTTCCAGACGCTCACACAGCTGTTCCACACTCTCACACAGCTGTTCCACACTCTCACACAGCTGTTCCACACTCTCACACAGCTGTTCCACATTGTCAGTCAGCTGTTCCACACTCATACACAGCTGCTCCACACTCTCACACAGCTGTTCCACACTCTTGCACAGCTGTTCCACACTCTCACACAGCTGTTCCACGTTCTCACACAGCTGTTCCACGTTCTCACACAGCTGTTCCACACTCTTGCACAGCTGTTCCACAGTCTTACACATCTGTTCCACGCTCTCACACAGCTGGTCCACAGTCATACACAGCTGTTCCACACTCTTTCACAGCTGTGCCACACTCTCACACAGCTGTTCCACAGTCTTACGCAGCTGTTCCACAATCTGACACAGCTGTTCGACACTCTCACACAGCTGTTCCACATTCTTACACATCTGTTCAGCGCTCTCACACAGCTGCTCCACACTCTTACACAGCTGTTCCACACTCTGACACAGCTGTTCCACACTCTCAAACAGCTGTTCCACACTCTCACGCAGCTGTTCCACCGTCTTACGCAACGGTTCCACACTCTTACTCAGCTGTTCCACACTCTTGCACAGCTGTTCCACACTCTCACACAGCTATTCCACACTCTTGCACAGTTGTTCCACGCTCTCACACAGCTGTTCCAGACGCTCACACAGCTGTTCCACACTCTCACACAGCTGTTCCACATTGTCACACAGCTGTTCCACATTGTCACTCAGCTGTTCCACACTCATACACAGCTGCTCCACACTCTCACACAGCTGTTCCACACTCTTGCACAGTTGTTCCACACTCTCACACAGCTGTTCCACGTTCTCACACAGCTGTTCCACGTTCTCACACAGCTGTTCCACACTCTTACACAGCTGTTCCACACTCTTGCACAGCTGTTCCACAGTCTTACACATCTGTTCCACGCTCTCACGCAGCTGGTCCACAGTCATACACAGCTGTTCCACACTCTTTCACAGCTGTGCCACACTCACACACAGCTGTTCCACACTCTCACACAGCTGTTCCACAGTCTTACGCAGCTGTTCGACACTCTCACACAGCTGTTCCACATTCTTACACATCTGTTCAGCGCTCTCACACAGCTGCTCCACACTCTCACACAGCTGTTCCACACACACATAGCTGATCCACACTCTTACACAGCTGTTCCACACTCTTGCACAACTGTTCCACAGTCTTACACAGCTGTTCCACAGTCTTACACAGCTGTTCCACAGTCTTACACATCTGTTCAACGCTCTCACACAGCTGTTCCACACTCTGACACAGCTGTTCCACACTCTGACACAGCTGTTCCACACTCTCAAACAGCTGTTCCACGCCCTCACACAGCTGTTCCACTGTCATATGCAACTGTTCCATAGTCTTACTCAGCTGTTCCACACTCTTGCACAGCTGTTCCACATTCTCACATAGCTGTTCCACAGTCTTACACAGCTGTTCCACACACACACAGCTGTTCCACAGTCTTGCGCAGCTGTTCCACACTCTTACACAGCTGTTCCTCAGTCGTACACAGCTGCTCCACGCTCTCACACAGCTGTTCCATACACTTACACAGGTGTTTCACACTCTTACACAGCTGTCCCAAACTCTCACACAGCTGTCCCACACTCACACCACTGTTCCACAGTCTTACACAGCTGTTCCACAGTCTTACACAGCTGTTCCACACTCTTGCACAGCTGTTCCACACTCTCACACAGCTGTTCCACGCTCTCACACAGCTGTTCCACACTCACAGCAGCTGTTCCACAGTCTTACACAGCTGTTCCACACTCTCGCACAGCTGTTCCGCACTCTTGCACAGCTGTTCCAAAGCCTTATACATCTGCTCCACGCTCTCACCCAGCTGGTCCACAATCTTATACAGCTGTTCCACACTCATACACAGCTGTGCCACACTCTCACACAGCTGTTCCACACTCTTGCACAGTTGTTCCACGCTCTCACACAGCTGTTCCAGACGCTCACACAGCTGTTCCACACTCTCACACAGCTGTTCCACACTCTCACACAGCTGTTCCACACTCTCACACAGCTGTTCCACATTGTCACTCAGCTGTTCCACACTCATACACAGCTGCTCCACACTCACACACAGCTGTTCCACACTCTTGCACAGTTGTTCCACACTCTCACACAGCTGTTCCACGTTCTCACACAGCTGTTCCACGTTCTCACACAGCTGTTCCACACTCTTGCACAGCTGTTCCACAGTCTTACACATCTGTTCCACGCTCTCACACAGCTGTTCCACAGTCTTACGCAGCTGTTCCACAATCTGACACAGCTGTTCGACACTCTCACACAGCTGTTCCACATTCTTACACATCTGTTCAGCGCTCTCACACAGCTACTCCACACTCTTGCACAGCTGTTCCACACTCTGACACAGCTGTTCCACACTCTCAAACAGCTGTTCCACACTCTCACGCAGCTGTTCCACCGTCTTACGCAACGGTTCCACACTCTTACTCAGCTGTTCCACACTCTTGCACAGCTGTACAACACTCTCGCACAGCTATTCCACACTCTTGCACAGTTGTTCCACGCTCTCACACAGCTGTTCCAGACGCTCACACAGCTGTTCCACACTCTCACACAGCTGTTCCACATTGTCACACAGCTGTTCCACATTGTCACTCAGCTGTTCCACACTCATACACAGCTGCTCCACACTCTCACACAGCTGTTCCACACTCTTGCACAGTTGTTCCACACTCTCACACAGCTGTTCCACGTTCTCACACAGCTGTTCCACGTTCTCACACAGCTGTTCCACACTCTTACACAGCTGTTCCACACTCTTGCACAGCTGTTCCACAGTCTTACACATCTGTTCCACGCTCTCACGCAGCTGGTCCACAGTCATACACAGCTGTTCCACACTCTTTCACAGCTGTGCCACACTCTCACACAGCTGTTCCACACTCTCACACAGCTGTTCCACAGTCTTACGCAGCTGTTCGACACTCTCACACAGCTGTTCCACATTCTTACACATCTGTTCAGCGCTCTCACACAGCTGCTCCACACGCTTACACAGCTGTTCCGCACTCTGACACAACTGTTCCACACTCTCAAACAGCTGTTCCACACTCTCACACAGCTGTTCCACCGTCTTACGCAACGGTTCCACACTCTTACACAGCTGTTCCTCAGTCGTACACAGCTGTTCCACGCTCTCACACAGCTGTTCCATACACTTACACAGGTGTTTCACACTCTTACACAGCTGTCCCAAACTCTCACACAGCTGTTCCACACTCACACCACTGTTCCACAGTCTTACACAGCTGTTCCACAGTCTTGCACAGCTGTTCCACACTCTCACACAGCTATTCCACAGTCTTCCACAGCTGTTCCACACTCTCACACAGCTGTTCCACACACACACAGCTGTTCCACACTCTTGCACAGCTGTTCCACACTCTTGCACAGCTGTTCCACAGTCTTACACAGCTGTTCCACAGTCTTACACATCTGTTCCACGCTCTCACACAGCTGTTCCACACTCT
This sequence comes from Mustelus asterias, assembly GCF_964213995.1. Taxonomy (NCBI): domain Eukaryota; kingdom Metazoa; phylum Chordata; class Chondrichthyes; order Carcharhiniformes; family Triakidae; genus Mustelus; species Mustelus asterias. The sequence continues at coordinate 43,070,987 of NC_135813.1, forward strand.
GACACAGCTGTTCCACACTCTGACACAGCTGTTCCACACTCTCAAACAGCTGTTCCACGCCCTCACACAGCTGTTCCACCGTCATATGCAACTGTTCCATAGTCTTACTCAGCTGTTCCACACTCTTGCACAGCTGTTCCACATTCTCACACAGCTGTTCCACAGTCTTACACAGCTGTTCCACACACACACAGCTGTTCCACAGTCTTGCGCAGCTGTTCCACACTCTTACACAGCTGTTCCTCAGTCGTACACAGCTGTTCCACGCTCTCACACAGCTGTTCCATACACTTACACAGGTGTTTCACACTCTTACACAGCTGTCCCAAACTCTCACACAGTTGTTCCACACTCACACCACTGTTCCACAGTCTTACACAGCTGTTCCACAGTCTTACACAGCTGTTCCACACTCTTGCACAGCTGTTCCACACTCTCACACAGCTGTTCCACGCTCTCACACAGCAGTTCCACACTCACAGCAGCTGTTCCACAGTCTTACACAGCTGTTCCACACTCTCGCACAGCTGTTCCGCACTCTTGCACAGCTGTTCCAAAGCCTTATACATCTGCTCCACGCTCTCACCCAGCTGGTCCACAATCTTATACAGCTGTTCCACACTCATACACAGCTGTGCCACACTCTCACACAGCTGTTCCACACTCTTGCACAGTTGTTCCACGCTCTCACACAGCTGTTCCAGACGCTCACACAGCTGTTCCACACTCTCACACAGCTGTTCCACACTCTCACACAGCTGTTCCACACTCTCACACAGCTGTTCCACATTGTCACTCAGCTGTTCCACACTCATACACAGCTGCTCCACACTCTCACACAGCTGTTCCACACTCTCACACAGCTGTTCCACGTTCTCACACAGCTGTTCCACGTTCTCACACAGCTGTTCCACACTCTTGCACAGCTGTTCCACAGTCTTACACATCTGTTCCACGCTCTCACACAGCTGTTCCACAGTCTTACGCAGCTGTTCCACAATCTGACACAGCTGTTCGACACTCTCACACAGCTGTTCCACATTCTTACACATCTGTTCAGCGCTCTCACACAGCTGCTCCACACTCTTACACAGCTGTTCCACACTCTGACACAGCTGTTCCACACTCTCAAACAGCTGTTCCACACTCTCACGCAGCTGTTCCACCGTCTTACGCAACGGTTCCACACTCTTACTCAGCTGTTCCACACTCTTGCACAGCTGTTCCACACTCTCACACAGCTATTCCACACTCTTGCACAGTTGTTCCACGCTCTCACACAGCTGTTCCAGACGCTCACACAGCTGTTCCACACTCTCACACAGCTGTTCCACATTGTCACACAGCTGTTCCACATTGTCACTCAGCTGTTCCACACTCATACACAGCTGCTCCACACTCTCACACAGCTGTTCCACACTCTTGCACAGTTGTTCCACACTCTCACACAGCTGTTCCACGTTCTCACACAGCTGTTCCACACTCTTACACAGCTGTTCCACACTCTTGCACAGCTGTTCCACAGTCTTACACATCTGTTCCACGCTGTCACACAGCTGGTCCACAGTCATACACAGCTGTTCCACACTCTTTCACAGCTGTGCCACACTCTCACACAGCTGTGCCACACTCTCACACAGCTGTTCCACACTCTCACACAGCTGTTCCACACTCTCACACAGCTGTTCCACAGTCTTACAAAGCTGTTCGACACTCTCACACAGCTGTTCCACATTCTTACACATCTGTTCAGCGCTCTCACACAGCTGTTCCACACTCTGACACAGCTGTTCCACACTCTGACACAGCTGTTCCACACTCTCAAACAGCTGTTCCACACTCTCACACAGCTGCTCCACCGTCTTACGCAACGGTTCCACACTCTTACTCAGCTGTTCCACACTCTTGCACAGCTGTTCCACACTCTCACACAGCTATTCCACAGTCTTACACAGCTGTTCCACACTCTCACACAGCTGTTCCACACACACACAGCTGTTCCACAATCTTACACAGCTGTTCCACAGTCTTACACATCTGTTCCACGCTCTCAGACAGCTGGTCCACAGCCTTACACAGCTGTTCCACACTCTCACACAGCTGCTCCACCGTCTTACGCAACGGTTCCACACTCTTACTCAGCTGTTCCACACTCTTGCACAGCTATTCACAGTCTTACACAGCTGTTCCACACTCTCACACAGCTGTTCCACACACACACAGCTGTTCCACAATCTTACACAGCTGTTCCACAGTCTTACACATCTGTTCCACACTCTCAGACAGCTGGTCCACAGTCTTACACAGCTGTTCCACACTCTCACACAGCTGTTCCACACACACACAGCTGTTCCACACTCTTGCACAGCTGTTCCACACTCTTGCACAGCTGTTCCACAGTCTTACACAGCTGTTCCACAGTCTTACACATCTGTTCAACGCTCTCACACAGCTGTTCCACACTCTGACACAGCTGTTCCACACTCTGACACAGCTGTTCCACACTCTCAAACAGCTGTTCCACGCCCTCACACAGCTGTTCCACCGTCATATGCAACTGTTCCATAGTCTTACTCAGCTGTTCCACACTCTTGCACAGCTGTTCCACATTCTCACACAGCTGTTCCACAGTCTTACACAGCTGTTCCACACACACACAGCTGTTCCACAGTCTTGCGCAGCTGTTCCACACTCTTACACAGCTGTTCCTCAGTCGTACACAGCTGTTCCACGCTCTCACACAGCTGTTCCATACACTTACACAGGTGTTTCACTCTCTTACACAGCTGTCCCAAACTCTCACACAGTTGTTCCACACTCACACCACTGTTCCACAGTCTTACACAGCTGTTCCACAGTCTTACACAGCTGTTCCACACTCTTGCACAGCTGTTCCACACTCTCACACAGCTGTTCCACGCTCTCACACAGCAGTTCCACACTCACAGCAGCTGTTCCACAGTCTTACACAGCTGTTCCACACTCTCGCACAGCTGTTCCGCACTCTTGCACAGCTGTTCCAAAGCCTTATACATCTGCTCCACGCTCTCACCCAGCTGGTCCACAATCTTATACAGCTGTTCCACACTCATACACAGCTGTGCCACACTCTCACACAGCTGTTCCACACTCTTGCACAGTTGTTCCACGCTCTCACACAGCTGTTCCAGACGCTCACACAGCTGTTCCACACTCTCACACAGCTGTTCCACACTCTCACACAGCTGTTCCACACTCTCACACAGCTGTTCCACATTGTCACTCAGCTGTTCCACACTCATACACAGCTGCTCCACACTCTCACACAGCTGTTCCACACTCTCACACAGCTGTTCCACGTTCTCACACAGCTGTTCCACGTTCTCACACAGCTGTTCCACACTCTTGCACAGCTGTTCCACAGTCTTACACATCTGTTCCACGCTCTCACACAGCTGTTCCACAGTCTTACGCAGCTGTTCCACAATCTGACACAGCTGTTCGACACTCTCACACAGCTGTTCCACATTCTTACACATCTGTTCAGCGCTCTCACACAGCTGCTCCACACTCTTACACAGCTGTTCCACACTCTGACACAGCTGTTCCACACTCTCAAACAGCTGTTCCACACTCTCACGCAGCTGTTCCACCGTCTTACGCAACGGTTCCACACTCTTACTCAGCTGTTCCACACTCTTGCACAGCTGTTCCACACTCTCACACAGCTATTCCACACTCTTGCACAGTTGTTCCACGCTCTCACACAGCTGTTCCAGACGCTCACACAGCTGTTCCACACTCTCACACAGCTGTTCCACATTGTCACACAGCTGTTCCACATTGTCACTCAGCTGTTCCACACTCATACACAGCTGCTCCACACTCTCACACAGCTGTTCCACACTCTTGCACAGTTGTTCCACACTCTCACACAGCTGTTCCACGTTCTCACACAGCTGTTCCACACTCTTACACAGCTGTTCCACACTCTTGCACAGCTGTTCCACAGTCTTACACATCTGTTCCACGCTGTCACACAGCTGGTCCACAGTCATACACAGCTGTTCCACACTCTTTCACAGCTGTGCCACACTCTCACACAGCTGTGCCACACTCTCACACAGCTGTTCCACACTCTCACACAGCTGTTCCACACTCTCACACAGCTGTTCCACAGTCTTACAAAGCTGTTCGACACTCTCACACAGCTGTTCCACATTCTTACACATCTGTTCAGCGCTCTCACACAGCTGTTCCACACTCTGACACAGCTGTTCCACACTCTGACACAGCTGTTCCACACTCTCAAACAGCTGTTCCACACTCTCACACAGCTGCTCCACCGTCTTACGCAACGGTTCCACACTCTTACTCAGCTGTTCCACACTCTTGCACAGCTGTTCCACACTCTCACACAGCTATTCCACAGTCTTACACAGCTGTTCCACACTCTCACACAGCTGTTCCACACACACACAGCTGTTCCACAATCTTACACAGCTGTTCCACAGTCTTACACATCTGTTCCACGCTCTCAGACAGCTGGTCCACAGCCTTACACAGCTGTTCCACACTCTCACACAGCTGCTCCACCGTCTTACGCAACGGTTCCACACTCTTACTCAGCTGTTCCACACTCTTGCACAGCTATTCACAGTCTTACACAGCTGTTCCACACTCTCACACAGCTGTTCCACACACACACAGCTGTTCCACAATCTTACACAGCTGTTCCACAGTCTTACACATCTGTTCCACACTCTCAGACAGCTGGTCCACAGTCTTACGCAGCTGTTCCACACTCTCACACAGCTATTCACAGTCTTACACAGCTGTTCCACACTCTCACACAGCTGTTCCACACACACACAGCTGTTCCACAATCTTACACAGCTGTTCCACAGTCTTACACATCTGTTCCACACTCTCAGACAGCTGGTCCACAGTCTTACACAGCTGTTCCACACTTTTACACAGCTGTGCCACACTCTCACACAGCTGTTCCACACTCTCACACAGCTGTTCCACACTCTGACACAGCTGTTCCACAACCTTACACAGCTGTTCCACACTCTCACACAGCTGTTCCACAGTCTTACACATCTGTTCAACGCTCTCACTCAGCTGTTCCACACTCTTACACAGCTGTTCCACACTCTGACACAGCTGTTCCACATTATCACACAGCTGTTCCACAGTCTTACACAGCTGTTCCACACTCTCACACAGCTGTGCCACACTCTCACACAGCTGTTCCACAGTCTTACGCAGCTGTTCCACAATCTCACACAGCTGTTCCACACTCTCACAGAGCTGTTCCACAATCTCACACAGCTGTTTCACGCTCACACACAGCTGTTCCATGCTCTCACACAGCAGTTCCACGCTCTTACACAGCTGTTCTACACTCTTGCACAGCTGTTCCACAGTCTTACACAACTGTTCCACAATCTCACACAGCTGTTCCACATTCTCACACAGCTGTTCCACGCTCTCACACAGCTGTTCCACGCGCTCACACAGCTGTTCCACGCTCTCACACAGCTGTTCCACGCTCTCACACAGCTGTTCCACGCTCTCACACAGCTGTTCCACGCTCTTACACAGCTGTTCCACACTCCTGCACAGCTGTTCCACAGTCTTACACAGCTGTTCCAAGTTCTCACACAGCTGTTCCCTCTCTCACACAGCTGTTCCACACTCTTGCACAGTTGTTCCACACTCTCACACAGCTGTTCCACGTTCTCACACAGCTGTTCCACACTCTTACACAGCTGTTCCACGTTCTCACACAGCTGTTCCACAGTCTTACACAGCTGTCCCGCGTTCTCACACAGCTGTTCCACACTCTTGCACAGCTGTTCCACAGTCTTACACATCTGTTCCACGCACTCACACAGCTGGTCCACGGTCTTACACAGCTTTTCCACACTCTTACACAGCTGTGCCACACTCTCACACAGCTGTTCCACAGTCGTACGCTGCTGTTCCACAATCTCACACAGCTGTTCCACACTCTCACACAGCTGTTCCACATTCTTTCACATCTTTTCCACACTCATACACAGCTGTTCCACACTCTCCCACAGCTGTTCCACACTCTCGCACAGTTGTTCCACACTCTCACACAGCTGTTCCACACTCTCACACACCTGTTCCACATTGTCACTCAGCTGTTCCACACTCATACACAGCTGTTCCTCACTCATACACAGCTGTTCCACACTCTCACACAGCTGTTCCACACTCTTGCACAGTTGTTCCACACTCTCACACAGCTGTTCCACATTCTCACACAGCTGTTCCACACTCTTACACAGCTGTTCCACACTGTTATAGAACATAGAACATAGAACAGTACAGCACAGAACAGGCCCTTCGGCCCACGATGTTGTGCCGAGCTTTATCTGAAACCAAGATCAAGCTATCCCACTCCCTATCATCCTGGTGTGCTCCATGTGCCTATCCAATAACCGCTTAAATGTTTCTACAGTGTCTGACTCCACTATCACTGCAGGCAGTCCATTCCACACCCCAACCACTCTCTGCGTAAAGAACCTACCTCTGATATCCGTCCTGTATCTCCCACCACGAACCCTATAGTTATGCCCCCTTGTAATAGCTCCATCCACCCGAGGAAATAGTCTTTGAACGTTCACTCTATCTATCCCCTTCATCATTTTATAAACCTCTATTAAGTCTCCCCTCAGCCTCCTCCGCTCCAGAGAGAACAGCCCTAGCTCCCTCAACCTTTCCTCATATGACCTACCCTCCAAACCAGGCAGCATCCTGGTAAATCTCCTCTGCACTCTTTCCAGCGCTTCCACATCCTTCTTATAGTGAGGTGACCAGAACTGCACACAATATTCCAAATGTGGTCTCACCAAGGTCCTGTACAGTTGCAGCATAACCCCACGGCTCTTAAACTCCAACCCCCTGTTAATAAAAGCTGTTGCACAGCTGTTCCACAGTCTTACACATCTGTTCCACGCTCTCACACAGCTGGTCCACAGTCTTACACATCTGTTCCACGCTCTCACACAGCTGGTCCACACTCTTACACAGCTGTTCCACAGTCTTACACATCTGTTCCACGCTCTCACACAGCTGTTCCACACTCTTGCACAGCTGTTCCACAGTCTTACACATCTGTTCCACGCTCTCACACAGCTGGTCCACAGTCTTACACAGCTGTTCCTCACTCTTTCACAGCTGTGCCACACTCTCACACAGCTGTTCCACAGTCTTACGCAGCTGTTCCACAATCTCACACAGCCGTTCCACACTCTCACACAACTGTTCCACATTCTTACACATCTGTTCAGCGCTCTCACACAGCTGCTCCACACGCTTACACAGCTGTTCCGCACTCTGACACAACTGTTCCACACTCTCAAACAGCTGTTCCACACTCTCACACAGCTGTTCCACCGTCTTACGCAACGGTTCCACACTCTTACACAGCTGTTCCTCAGTCGTACACAGCTGTTCCACGCTCTCACACAGCTGTTCCATACACTTACACAGGTGTTTCACACTCTTACACAGCTGTCCCAAACTCTCACACAGCTGTTCCACACTCACACCACTGTTCCACAGTCTTACACAGCTGTTCCACAGTCTTGCACAGCTGTTCCACACTCTCACACAGCTGTTCCACACACACACAGCTGTTCCACACTCTTGCACAGCTGTTCCACACTCTTGCACAGCTGTTCCACAGTCTTACACAGCTGTTCCACAGTCTTACACATCTGTTCAACGCTCTCACACAGCTGTTCCACACTCTGACACAGCTGTTCCACACTCTGACACAGCTGTTCCACACTCTCAAACAGCTGTTCCACGCCCTCACACAGCTGTTCCACCGTCATATGCAACTGTTCCATAGTCTTACTCAGCTGTTCCACACTCTTGCACAGCTGTTCCACATTCTCACACAGCTGTTCCACAGTCTTACACAGCTGTTCCACACACACACAGCTGTTCCACAGTCTTGCGCAGCTGTTCCACACTCTTACACAGCTGTTCCTCAGTCGTACACAGCTGTTCCACGCTCTCACACAGCTGTTCCATACACGTACGCAGGTGTTCCACACTGTTACACAGCTGTCCCAAACTCTCACACAGCTGTTTCACACTCACACCACTGTTCCACAGTCTTACACAGCTGTTCCACAGTCTTACACAGCTGTTCCACACTCTTGCACAGCTGTTCCACACTCTCACACAGCTGTTCCACACTCTCACACAGCTGTTCCACGCTCTCACACAGCTGTTCCACACTCACAGCAGCTGTTCCACAGTCTTACACAGCTGTTCCACACTCTCGCACAGCTGTTCCGCACTCTTGCACAGCTGTTCCAAAGCCTTATACATCTGTTCCACGCTCTCACCCAGCTGGTCCACAATCTTATACAGCTGTTCCACACGCTTACACAGCTGTTCCACACTCTTGCACAGCTGTTCCACACTCCTGCACAGCTGTTCCACAGTCTCACACAGCTGTTCCACGTTCTCACACAGCTGTTCCACACTCTTACACAGCTGTTCCACACTCTTGCACAGCTGTTCCACAGTCTTACACATCTGTTCCACGCACTCACACAGCTGGTCCACAGTCTTACACAGCTGTTCCACACTCTTACACAGCTGTGCCACACTCTCACACAGCTGTTCCACAGTCTTACTCAGCTGTTCCACAATCTCACACAGCTGTTCCACACTCTCACACAGCTGTTCCACATTCTTACACATCTGTGCCACACTCATACACAGCTGTTCCACACTCTTGCACAGTTGTTCCACGCTCTCACACAGCTGTTCCAGACGCTCACACAGCTGTTCCAGACGCTCACACAGCTGTTCCACACTCTCACACAGCTGTTCCACACTCTCACACAGCTGTTCCACACTCTCACACAGCTGTTCCACGCTCTCACACAGCTGTTCCACACTCACAGCAGCTGTTCCACAGTCTTACACAGCTGTTCCACACTCTCGCACAGCTGTTCCGCACTCTTGCACAGCTGTTCCAAAGTCTAACACATCTGTTCCACGCTCTCACCCAGCTGGTCCACAATCTTATACTGCTGTTCCACACTCTTACACAGCTGTTCCGCACTCTTGCACAGCTGTTCCACAGTCTTACACAGCTGTTCCACAATCTCACACAGCTGTTCCACACTCTCACACAGCTGTTCCACACTCTCACAGAGCTGTTCCACAATCTCACACAGCTGTTCCACGCTCTCACACAGCTGTTCCACGCTCTTACACAGCTGTTCCACACTCCTGCAAAGCTGTCCCAGTCTTACACAGCTGTTCCACGTTCTCACACAGCTGTTCCCTCTCTCACACAGCTGTTCCACGCTCTCCCACAGCTGTTCCACACTCTTGCACAGCTATTCCACACTCCTGCACAGCTGTTCCACAGTCTTACACAGCTGTTCCACCTTCTCACACAGCTGTTCCCTCTCTCACACAGCTGTTCCACATTCTTGCACAGTTGTTCCACACTCTTACACAGCTGTGCCACACTCTCACACAGCTGTTCCACACACACACAGCTGTTCCACACTCTTACACAGCTGTTCCACACTCTTGCACTGCTGTTCCACAGTCTTACACATCTGTTCCACGCTCTCACACGGCTGGTCCACAGTCTTACACAGCTGTTCCACACTCTTACACAGCTGTGCCACACTCTCACACAGCTGGTCCATAGTCTTACACAGCTGTTCCACACTCTTACACAGCTGTGCCACACTCTCACACAGCTGTTCCACAGTCTTATGCAGCTGTTCCACAATCATACACACCTGTTCCACATTCTCACACAGCTGTTCCACACTCTGACACAGCTGTTCCACACTCTCAAACAGCTGTTCCACACTCTCACACAGCTGCTCCACCGTCTTACGCAACGGTTCCACACTCTTACTCAGCTGTTCCACACTCTTGCACAGCTGTTCCACACTCTCACACAGCTATTCCACAGTCTTACACAGCTGTTCCACACTCTCACACAGCTGTTCCACACACACACAGCTGTTCCACAATCTTACACAGCTGTTCCACAGTCTTACACATCTGTTCCACGCTCTCAGACAGCTGGTCCACAGCCTTACACAGCTGTTCCACACTCTCACACAGCTGCTCCACCGTCTTACGCAACGGTTCCACACTCTTACTCAGCTGTTCCACACTCTTGCACAGCTATTCACAGTCTTACACAGCTGTTCCACACTCTCACACAGCTGTTCCACACACACACAGCTGTTCCACAATCTTACACAGCTGTTCCACAGTCTTACACATCTGTTCCACACTCTCAGACAGCTGGTCCACAGTCTTACGCAGCTGTTCCACACTCTCACACAGCTATTCACAGTCTTACACAGCTGTTCCACACTCTCACACAGCTGTTCCACACACACACAGCTGTTCCACAATCTTACACAGCTGTTCCACAGTCTTACACATCTGTTCCACACTCTCAGACAGCTGGTCCACAGTCTTACACAGCTGTTCCACACTTTTACACAGCTGTGCCACACTCTCACACAGCTGTTCCACACTCTCACACAGCTGTTCCACACTCTGACACAGCTGTTCCACAACCTTACACAGCTGTTCCACACTCTCACACAGCTGTTCCACAGTCTTACACATCTGTTCAACGCTCTCACTCAGCTGTTCCACACTCTTACACAGCTGTTCCACACTCTGACACAGCTGTTCCACATTATCACACAGCTGTTCCACAGTCTTACACAGCTGTTCCACACTCTCACACAGCTGTGCCACACTCTCACACAGCTGTTCCACAGTCTTACGCAGCTGTTCCACAATCTCACACAGCTGTTCCACACTCTCACAGAGCTGTTCCACAATCTCACACAGCTGTTTCACGCTCACACACAGCTGTTCCATGCTCTCACACAGCAGTTCCACGCTCTTACACAGCTGTTCTACACTCTTGCACAGCTGTTCCACAGTCTTACACAACTGTTCCACAATCTCACACAGCTGTTCCACATTCTCACACAGCTGTTCCACGCTCTCACACAGCTGTTCCACGCGCTCACACAGCTGTTCCACGCTCTCACACAGCTGTTCCACGCTCTCACACAGCTGTTCCACGCTCTCACACAGCTGTTCCACGCTCTTACACAGCTGTTCCACACTCCTGCACAGCTGTTCCACAGTCTTACACAGCTGTTCCAAGTTCTCACACAGCTGTTCCCTCTCTCACACAGCTGTTCCACACTCTTGCACAGTTGTTCCACACTCTCACACAGCTGTTCCACGTTCTCACACAGCTGTTCCACACTCTTACACAGCTGTTCCACACTCTTGCACAGCTGTTCCACAGTCTTACACATCTGTTCCACGCACTCACACAGCTGGTCCACGGTCTTACACAGCTTTTCCACACTCTTACACAGCTGTGCCACACTCTCACACAGCTGTTCCACAGTCGTACGCTGCTGTTCCACAATCTCACACAGCTGTTCCACACTCTCACACAGCTGTTCCACATTCTTTCACATCTTTTCCACACTCATACACAGCTGTTCCACACTCTCCCACAGCTGTTCCACACTCTCGCACAGTTGTTCCACACTCTCACACAGCTGTTCCACACTCTCACACACCTGTTCCACATTGTCACTCAGCTGTTCCACACTCATACACAGCTGTTCCTCACTCATACACAGCTGTTCCACACTCTCACACAGCTGTTCCACACTCTTGCACAGTTGTTCCACACTCTCACACAGCTGTTCCACATTCTCACACAGCTGTTCCACACTCTTACACAGCTGTTCCACACTGTTATAGAACATAGAACATAGAACAGTACAGCACAGAACAGGCCCTTCGGCCCACGATGTTGTGCCGAGCTTTATCTGAAACCAAGATCAAGCTATCCCACTCCCTATCATCCTGGTGTGCTCCATGTGCCTATCCAATAACCGCTTAAATGTTTCTACAGTGTCTGACTCCACTATCACTGCAGGCAGTCCATTCCACACCCCAACCACTCTCTGCGTAAAGAACCTACCTCTGATATCCGTCCTGTATCTCCCACCACGAACCCTATAGTTATGCCCCCTTGTAATAGCTCCATCCACCCGAGGAAATAGTCTTTGAACGTTCACTCTATCTATCCCCTTCATCATTTTATAAACCTCTATTAAGTCTCCCCTCAGCCTCCTCCGCTCCAGAGAGAACAGCCCTAGCTCCCTCAACCTTTCCTCATATGACCTACCCTCCAAACCAGGCAGCATCCTGGTAAATCTCCTCTGCACTCTTTCCAGCGCTTCCACATCCTTCTTATAGTGAGGTGACCAGAACTGCACACAATATTCCAAATGTGGTCTCACCAAGGTCCTGTACAGTTGCAGCATAACCCCACGGCTCTTAAACTCCAACCCCCTGTTAATAAAAGCTGTTGCACAGCTGTTCCACAGTCTTACACATCTGTTCCACGCTCTCACACAGCTGGTCCACAGTCTTACACAGCTGTTCCTCACTCTTTCACAGCTGTGCCACACTCTCACACAGCTGTTCCACAGTCTTACGCAGCTGTTCCACAATCTCACACAGCCGTTCCACACTCTCACACAACTGTTCCACATTCTTACACATCTGTTCAGCGCTCTCACACAGCTGCTCCACACGCTTACACAGCTGTTCCGCACTCTGACACAACTGTTCCACACTCTCAAACAGCTGTTCCACACTCTCACACAGCTGTTCCACCGTCTTACGCAACGGTTCCACACTCTTACACAGCTGTTCCTCAGTCGTACACAGCTGTTCCACGCTCTCACACAGCTGTTCCATACACTTACACAGGTGTTTCACACTCTTACACAGCTGTCCCAAACTCTCACACAGCTGTTCCACACTCACACCACTGTTCCACAGTCTTACACAGCTGTTCCACAGTCTTGCACAGCTGTTCCACACTCTCACACAGCTGTTCCACACACACACAGCTGTTCCACACTCTTGCACAGCTGTTCCACACTCTTGCACAGCTGTTCCACAGTCTTACACAGCTGTTCCACAGTCTTACACATCTGTTCAACGCTCTCACACAGCTGTTCCACACTCTGACACAGCTGTTCCACACTCTGACACAGCTGTTCCACACTCTCAAACAGCTGTTCCACGCCCTCACACAGCTGTTCCACCGTCATATGCAACTGTTCCATAGTCTTACTCAGCTGTTCCACACTCTTGCACAGCTGTTCCACATTCTCACACAGCTGTTCCACAGTCTTACACAGCTGTTCCACACACACACAGCTGTTCCACAGTCTTGCGCAGCTGTTCCACACTCTTACACAGCTGTTCCTCAGTCGTACACAGCTGTTCCACGCTCTCACACAGCTGTTCCATACACGTACGCAGGTGTTCCACACTGTTACACAGCTGTCCCAAACTCTCACACAGCTGTTTCACACTCACACCACTGTTCCACAGTCTTACACAGCTGTTCCACAGTCTTACACAGCTGTTCCACACTCTTGCACAGCTGTTCCACACTCTCACACAGCTGTTCCACACTCTCACACAGCTGTTCCACGCTCTCACACAGCTGTTCCACACTCACAGCAGCTGTTCCACAGTCTTACACAGCTGTTCCACACTCTCGCACAGCTGTTCCGCACTCTTGCACAGCTGTTCCAAAGCCTTATACATCTGTTCCACGCTCTCACCCAGCTGGTCCACAATCTTATACAGCTGTTCCACACGCTTACACAGCTGTTCCACACTCTTGCACAGCTGTTCCACACTCCTGCACAGCTGTTCCACAGTCTCACACAGCTGTTCCACGTTCTCACACAGCTGTTCCACACTCTTACACAGCTGTTCCACACTCTTGCACAGCTGTTCCACAGTCTTACACATCTGTTCCACGCACTCACACAGCTGGTCCACAGTCTTACACAGCTGTTCCACACTCTTACACAGCTGTGCCACACTCTCACACAGCTGTTCCACAGTCTTACTCAGCTGTTCCACAATCTCACACAGCTGTTCCACACTCTCACACAGCTGTTCCACATTCTTACACATCTGTGCCACACTCATACACAGCTGTTCCACACTCTTGCACAGTTGTTCCACGCTCTCACACAGCTGTTCCAGACGCTCACACAGCTGTTCCAGACGCTCACACAGCTGTTCCACACTCTCACACAGCTGTTCCACACTCTCACACAGCTGTTCCACACTCTCACACAGCTGTTCCACGCTCTCACACAGCTGTTCCACACTCACAGCAGCTGTTCCACAGTCTTACACAGCTGTTCCACACTCTCGCACAGCTGTTCCGCACTCTTGCACAGCTGTTCCAAAGTCTAACACATCTGTTCCACGCTCTCACCCAGCTGGTCCACAATCTTATACTGCTGTTCCACACTCTTACACAGCTGTTCCGCACTCTTGCACAGCTGTTCCACAGTCTTACACAGCTGTTCCACAATCTCACACAGCTGTTCCACACTCTCACACAGCTGTTCCACACTCTCACAGAGCTGTTCCACAATCTCACACAGCTGTTCCACGCTCTCACACAGCTGTTCCACGCTCTTACACAGCTGTTCCACACTCCTGCAAAGCTGTCCCAGTCTTACACAGCTGTTCCACGTTCTCACACAGCTGTTCCCTCTCTCACACAGCTGTTCCACGCTCTCCCACAGCTGTTCCACACTCTTGCACAGCTATTCCACACTCCTGCACAGCTGTTCCACAGTCTTACACAGCTGTTCCACCTTCTCACACAGCTGTTCCCTCTCTCACACAGCTGTTCCACATTCTTGCACAGTTGTTCCACACTCTTACACAGCTGTGCCACACTCTCACACAGCTGTTCCACACACACACAGCTGTTCCACACTCTTACACAGCTGTTCCACACTCTTGCACTGCTGTTCCACAGTCTTACACATCTGTTCCACGCTCTCACACGGCTGGTCCACAGTCTTACACAGCTGTTCCACACTCTTACACAGCTGTGCCACACTCTCACACAGCTGGTCCATAGTCTTACACAGCTGTTCCACACTCTTACACAGCTGTGCCACACTCTCACACAGCTGTTCCACAGTCTTATGCAGCTGTTCCACAATCATACACACCTGTTCCACATTCTCACACAGCTGTTCCACACTCTTACACAGCTGTTCCACACTGTTATAGAACATAGAACATAGAACAGTACAGCACAGAACAGGCCCTTCGGCCCACGATGTTGTGCCGAGCTTTATCTGAAACCAAGATCAAGCTATCCCACTCCCTATCATCCTGGTGTGCTCCATGTGCCTATCCAATAACCGCTTAAATGTTTCTACAGTGTCTGACTCCACTATCACTGCAGGCAGTCCATTCCACACCCCAACCACTCTCTGCGTAAAGAACCTACCTCTGATATCCGTCCTGTATCTCCCACCACGAACCCTATAGTTATGCCCCCTTGTAATAGCTCCATCCACCCGAGGAAATAGTCTTTGAACGTTCACTCTATCTATCCCCTTCATCATTTTATAAACCTCTATTAAGTCTCCCCTCAGCCTCCTCCGCTCCAGAGAGAACAGCCCTAGCTCCCTCAACCTTTCCTCATATGACCTACCCTCCAAACCAGGCAGCATCCTGGTAAATCTCCTCTGCACTCTTTCCAGCGCTTCCACATCCTTCTTATAGTGAGGTGACCAGAACTGCACACAATATTCCAAATGTGGTCTCACCAAGGTCCTGTACAGTTGCAGCATAACCCCACGGCTCTTAAACTCCAACCCCCTGTTAATAAAAGCTGTTGCACAGCTGTTCCACAGTCTTACACATCTGTTCCACGCTCTCACACAGCTGGTCCACAGTCTTACACATCTGTTCCACACTCTTGCACAGCTGTTCCACAGTCTTACACATCTGTTCCACGCTCTCACACAGCTGGTCCACAGTCTTACACAGCTGTTCCTCACTCTTTCACAGCTGTGCCACACTCTCACACAGCTGTTCCACAGTCTTACGCAGCTGTTCCACAATCTCACACAGCCGTTCCACACTCTCACACAGCTGTTCCACATTCTTACACATCTGTTCAGCGCTCTCACACAGCTGCTCCACACGCTTACACAGCTGTTCCGCACTCTGACACAACTGTTCCACACTCTCAAACAGCTGTTCCACACTCTCACACAGCTGTTCCACCGTCTTACGCAACGGTTCCACACTCTTACACAGCTGTTCCTCAGTCGTACACAGCTGTTCCACGCTCTCACACAGCTGTTCCATACACTTACACAGGTGTTTCACACTCTTACACAGCTGTCCCAAACTCTCACACAGCTGTTCCACACTCACACCACTGTTCCACAGTCTTACACAGCTGTTCCACAGACTTGCACAGCTGTTCCACACTCTCACACAGCTGTTCCACACACACACAGCTGTTCCACACGCTTGCACAGCTGTTCCACACTCTTGCACAGCTGTTCCACAGTCTTACACAGCTGTTCCACAGTCTTACACATCTGTTCAACGCTCTCACACAGCTGTTCCACACTCTGACACAGCTGTTCCACACTCTTACACAGCTGTGCCACACTCACACCACTGTTCCACAGTCTTACACAGCTGTTCCACAGTCTTACACAGCTGTTCCACAGTCTTACACAGCTGTTCCACAGTCTTACACAGCTGTTCCACAGTCTTACACAGCTGTTCCACAATCATACACACCTGTTCCACACTCTCACACAGCTGTTCCACAGTCTTACACATCTGTTCAACGCTCTCACACAGCTGTTTCACACTCTTACACAGCTGTTCCACACTGACACAGCTGTTCCACACTCTCAAACAGCTGTTCCACACCCTCACACAGCTGTTCCACCGTCTAACGCCACTGTTCCACAGTCTTACTCAGCTGTTCCACACTCTTGCACAGCTGTTCCACATTCTCACACAGCTGTTCCACAGTCTTACACAGCTGTTCCACACTCTCACACAGCTGTTCCACACACACACAGCTGTTCCACCGTCTTGCGCAGCTGTTCCACACTCTTACACAGCTGTTCCTCAGTCGTACACAGCTGTTCCACCCTCTCACACAGCTGTTCCATACAGTTACACAGGTTTTCCACACTCGTACACAGCTGTTCCAAACTCTCACACAGCTATTCCACACTCACACCGCTGTTCCAAACTCTCACACAGCTGTTCCACACTCTCACACAGCTGTTCCACGCTCTCACACAGCTGTTCCACGCTCTCACACAGCTGTTCCACACTCACACACAACGGCTCCACAGTCTTACACAGCTGTTCCACACTCTCACACAGCTGTTCCACACTCTCACACAGCTGTTCCACACTCTTACACAGCTGTTCCACACTCTTACACAGCTGTTCCACACTCTTGCACAGCTGTTCCACACTCTTGCACAGCTGTTCCACGCTCTCACACAGCTGTTCCACACTCTTACACAGCTGTTCCACACTCTCACACAGCTGTTCCACAGTCTTACGCAGCTGTTCCACTGTCTTGCACAGCTGTTCCACACTCTTGCACAGCTGTTCCACAGTCATACACAGCTGTTCCACAGTCTCACACAACTGTTCCACACCCTTACACAGCTGTTCCACACTCTTACATAGCTGTTCCACACTCTCACACAGCTGTTCCACACTCTCACACAGCTGTTCCACAGTCTCACACATCTGTTCCACAGTCTCACACAGCTGTTCCACAGCCTCACACAGCTGTTCCACAGTCTTACACAGCTGTTCCACTGTCTTGCACATCTATTCCATACTCTTATGCAGCTGTTCCACATTCTTGCACAGCTGTTCCACAGTCTCATACAGCTGTTCCACGCTCTCACACAGCTGTTCCACGCACTCACACAGCCGTTCCACGCACTCACACAGCTCTTCCACACTCTCACACAGCTGTTACACACTCTCACACAGCTGCTCCACTGTCTTACACAGCTGTTCCACGCTCTCACACAGCTGTTCCACGCTCTCACACAGCTGTTCCACAGTCTTACACATCAGTCCAACACTGTTACACAGCTGTTCCACACTCTCACACAGCTGCTCCACAGTCTCACACAACTGTACCACACTCTTACACAGCTGTTCCACACTCTTACATAGCTGTTCCACAATCTCACACAGCTTTTCCACACTCTCACACAGCTGTTCCACACTCTCACACAGCAGTTCCACAGTCTCACACAGCTGTTCCACAGTCTCACACAGCTGTTCCACAGTCTCACACAGCTGTTCCACATTCTTACACATCTGTTCCACACTCATACACAGCTGTTCCACACTCTCACACAGCTGTTCCACACTCTTGCACAGTTGTTCCACACTCTCACACAGCTGTTCCAGACGCTCACACAGCTGTTTCACACTCTCACACAGCTGTTCCACACTCTCACACAGCTGTTCCACATTGTCACTCAGCTGTTCCACACTCATACACAGCTGTTCCACACTCTCACACAGCTGTTCCACACTCTTGCACAGTTGTTCCACACTCTCACACTGCTGATCCACGTTCTCACACAGCTGTTCCACACTCTTACACAGCTGTTCCACACTCTGACACAGCTGTTCCACAGTCTTACTCATCTGTTCCACGCTCTCACACAGCTGGTCCACAGTCTTACACAGCTGTTCCACACTCTGAAACAGCTGTGCCACACTCTCACACAGCTGTTCCACACTCACACACAGCTGTTCCACAATCTCACACAGCTGTTCCACACTCTCACACAGCTGTTCCACACACACACAGCTGTTCCACCGTCTTGCGCAGCTGTTCCACACTCTTACACAGCTGTTCCTCAGTCGTACACAGCTGTTCCACGCTCTCACACAGCTGTTCCATACAGTTACACAGGTTTTCCACACTCTTACACAGCTGTTCCAAACTCTCACACAGCTGTTCCACACTCACACCGCTGTTCCAAACTCTCACACAGCTGTTCCACACTCTCACACAGCTGTTCCACACTCTCACACAGCTGTTCCACACTCTCACACAGCTGTTCCACACTCTCACACAGCTGTTCCACACTCTCACACAGCTGTTCCACAATCTCACACAGCTGTTCCACGCTCTCACACAGCTGTTCCACACTCACACACAACAGCTCGACAGTCTTACACAGCTGTTCCACACTCTCACACAGCTGTTCCACACTCTCACACAGCTGTTCCACACACACACAGCTGTTCCACACTCTTACACAGCTGTTCCACACTCTTGCACAGCTGTTCCAAAGTCATACACACCTGTTCCACGCTCTCACACAGCTGGTCCACAATCGTACACAGCTGTTCCACACTCTTACACAGCTGTGCCACACTCTCACACAGCTGTTCCACAGTCTTACGCAGCTGTTCCACAATCTTACACAGCTGTTCCACACTCTTGCACAGCTGTTCCACACGCTTACACAGCTGTTCCACAATCTCACACAGCTGTTCCACACTCTCACACAGCTGTTCGACAGTCTCACACATCTGTTCCACAGTCTCACACAGCTGCTCCACAGCCGTTCCACAGCCTCACACTGCTGTTCCACAGTCTTACGCAGCTGTTCCACTGTCTTGCACAGCTGTTCCACAGTCATACACAGCTGTTCCACAGTCTCACACAACTGTTCCACACCCTTACACAGCTGTTCCACACTCTTACATAGCTGTTCCACAATCTCACACAGCTGTTCCACACTCTCACACAGCTGTTCCCCCCTCTCACACAGCTGTTCCACACTCTTACACAGCTGTTCCGCCCTCTCACACAGCTGTTCCACATTCTCACACAGCTGTTCCACCCTCTCACACAGCTGTTCCACATTCTCTCACAGCTGTTCCACCCTCTCACACAGCTGTTCCACCCTCTCACACAGCTGTTCCACCCTCTCACAGAGCTGTTCCACCCTCTCACGCAGCTGTTCCACACTCTCACACAGCTGTTCCACCCTCTCACAGAGCTGTTCCACCCTCTCACACAGCTGTTCCACATTCTCACACAGCTGTTCCACTCTCTCACACTGCTGTTCCACACTGTCACACAGCTGTTCCATATTCTCACACAGCTGTTCCACACTCTCACACTGCTGTTCCACTCTCTCACACAGCTGTTCCACACTCTCACACTGCTGTTCCACACTCTCATTCAGCTGTTCCACATTCTCACTCATCTGTTCCTCACTCTCACTCAGCTGTCCCACACTCTCACACAGCTGTTCCACACTCTCACACTGCTGTTCCACTCTCTCACTCAGCTGTCCCACACTCTCACACAGCTGTTCCACACTCTCACACATCTGTTCCTCACTCTCACTCAGCTGTTCCACAGACTCACACAGCTGGATCGAGAAATTTTGGCTCCTTGGTTTTTGAAGCGCAAACTCACATCCTGAAAAAGTCCAGCCCCTCAGAGTGACCCTATGAGTCCTATTGGTCAGCACATTACTTCACCGAGCTGTTCCTTGGGCTGCATACACTGAGCCACTGGTCACACTTTTCCCCATTCCCAACTCCCACCCAGTTATTCATTCCGAGAAGGAAATGCCCACCTCCATTTCTCATTGTGACGTTTGGTCAAAGGGCATTGGCCACACTGAAATAACTTTCAAAACGGCATGCAAGTGTCCGACTGGAGCACAAATACAGGGAAGAGATTCACAGGAAGATTTGTATTCCTGTCGTAACTGGCACAACCTCAGAACTCCCCCAGTGAATTTCACAGCCAACTCTGTATTCCATGTCTTGAGGTGTAATCACTTCATCACTGCAGCATGATCACTGCAACGAGATAACCAGCAGGTAATCTGCTTCAGTGATGCTGCAGTGTCGGAATAGCCAAGGCGATAAGGTAACGCAGGCAGGGGTGAGGGCTTCAGCAGCCAATGAGCCGAGGCAGCAGTGGAGTGAGATGACGCAACGGGGTATTTCCAATGGATGTATGGTCGGAAGCACATCTCGAGATCAATTCCAATCACGTGGTTGGAAATAGTTTGGCCCAGCCTCAGACACAGCCGTCAGGGAGAGGGGGTGGAGACAGTAACCAAAGGATGGAGTTTGTGGTGGGGGCCTGAGGCATTGGCTTCACTCTTCTCAATGGTTTTAATTAGAGGAGATCTCTTCTCATCCAATACCGGATGTCAGACAAGCAGTTTGATAATGTAGACAGTGTGGAGGAGTGGGGAGAGTGATGGTGAGCATGGCATACTCACGCTGCGCTCTCAGCTGCTGCTGCTGAGAGTATCGATGAGAAATAGGAGGGGTTCATAGATAGACCCATGGAGACATCAGAGGCAGCAGTGGGCAGGACAGGAGCCATCGCAAGTGACCCTCTGCTGGGTGACTGGGAACCAGAGGAATGTCGTCCCACTGGAGGAGAAAGATGAGGCTGACTGTGTGATAGGCTGCAGACAGATCGTGGAGGGAACGTCCACCTTTACCACACCCACACAGGGAGGGCAGCATCTGTCACTTTGATCAGAGCCCATTGGTTACCGTGGCAGGGGCAGTGACCTGATTGGAGGGATTCAAACGTGGAGCTCCAGGAAAAGATAGGCACGGATTTTAGAATCATCAACACATTCAAAGATTCCCGGGAGGGAAGGACACGAGTTTTCCAGCAATCAGGGACTGGTTTTTTGAAGAGATAAGTCATGACAGCGGGTTTGGGGGTGGGGGGGGGGGGGGGGGGTACAGTACCTGAGCAGCAGGAACCATTTCCAATCTCAGCTAACGTAGGAGCCAGGAAGGGAAGCCAGGCAGCCAGCAGCCTGGTAAGAATAGAATGGTGGCCATTCAGCCCATCGTGTCCACACCGGCAATCTAGAGGGAAAGAGGTGGGTCTCACAGACAAAATGTGCTCGGAGAAGCCGTGAGGGGGATAGGAGAGAGAAAAAGGCACATCCGACCTCGGCATGGGGGCCGGAGGTGGGGGGGGGGGGGGGGGGGGGGGGGAATGGGGCACAGAGGAAGTTCGGCCCCATGGGTGAGAGGAAGGAGGTAAGTGGCAGAGGCAGCTGATTAACTGATGTATATTTCAATATAAAGAAACACCTCTCCCATCTGTTGTTGGAGATGTGAATGGAGGAGGCAGAGAGGGAGAGGCAGAGAGGAAGACGCAGAGAGAGAGAGTCAGAGAGAGAGAGGCAGAGAGGAAGAGGCAGGGAGGGAGAGGCAGGGAGGGGAGGCAGGGAGTGATAGGGACAGAGAGGAAAGGAGGATGAGGAGGGGAGGGGGAGGCAGGGAAGGGGAGGCAGAGAGGGAGACAGTTTGTGGTGGAGGTAAGACTCGGACGAGATGCGGAGATCCCGCTGGTGGCCAATGGTTCGCCATATCCGCCACGGGGAGTGTGGCGGTGGAGGGCGGTGGAGGGGGGGGGAGGGGGAGGGGGGGGGGGGAAGGTGGGGGGAAGCGGAAAATCCCAGACTAAATGTTGGAGACTTTCTTGGAGGGTTCCAGCTGCAGGGAATGCCCAAAACTCCCGGGCAATCCCGGTATAGTCAGTGTGTTGGGATTGGCAAGGGCTCTGTTGGCACATTGTGAGGGTGGGGTCCCTCTGGGGTACGACCATCTGGAGAGCAGGAATCCTGGGCCAAAACCTCTCACCTCAGTGAGGGAAAATGATGCTAAAAAATAAAAACTGGGGGGAGAAAAAGCAGAAGAAATACAGCAGCCATTGGAATAAACCAAAGTGGAAGCAGCGGAAACATTTACAAAATATTCAGGAACATGCGAAGTCAGTAATGATTGCATTGAGCAAGGGCGACAGAACAGCGGCGCAGTGGTTAGCACTGCTGCCTCATCGCGCCAGGGACCCGGGTTCAATTCCCGGCTTTGGTCACTGTCTGTGTGGCGTTTGCACATTCTCTCCATGCCTGCATAGGTTTCCTCCGGGTGCTCCGGTTTCCTCTCACAGTCCAAAGATGTGCGGGTTAGGTTGATTGGCCATGCTAAATTGCCCCTTAGTGTCCTGGGATGCATAGGTTAGAGGGATTAGTGGGATAAATATGTGGGGTTGCAGGGATAGGGCCTGGGTGGGATTGTGGTCAGTGCACTAGGGGTAATTCACCTAACCAGCACACCTTTGGACTGTGGGAAGAAACCGGAGCGCCCGGAGGAAACCCTCGCAAACACGGAGAGAATGTGCAATCTCCACACAGACAGTGACCCGAGGCCAGAATTGAACTCGAGTACCCAGCGCTGTGAGGCAGCAGAGCTAACCACTGTGCCACTGTGCCATCCTATAGCAAGGCGACCAGAACTGTACACAGTACTCCAAATGTGGCCTTACCAATGTCTTGTACAGTTGTAACATAATGTCCCAGCTCTTGTACTCAATGCTCTGACTGATGAAGGAAGGTGTTGTTCTATGGAACTCAATTACTCCCAGTCCAGCTCCAGTTCTGCAGCACTGATTGGCTTCATTTGTGGCTATAACTATTTAGTGATTCTTCCAATGTATAAAGGCAGCATTTCAGAGAATCTTCCGATTGTGAAACGCCAATAATGATTCCATTTATCCACTGGGATTCGTGCCAATTGGTGTGTTTGTTATAATATATGTCTTTACCTGGAATGGCTTCACTTCTGGTGAAGAACTGGAAGAGGACAAATGTAAATTCACTCACCATATTGTCTCTTATATTTTACTGTTTAACACAGACACTAATTTGAATCGACATTAACTTGAACTTGCAATTGTGTGGGGAACTCAGCAGGAGGAGAGACAGAGTGTCTTCCACTTGGGGCAGTCCTGATATCGCTCCAGCGTTTTGTGAATAATGTTTCTTCCCATGTTTTATTCTGGAAACAAATTGTATTTATATAGCGCCTTTAATCTCATAAAACGCCACAAATGACACTTTGTAAAGGTGTGACACCAAAATGTACATAGAGTTACCCTGGAAAATGCCAAATTGTTGGGCAAAAAGGTAGGTTTAAAAGAACATTGTAAAGGAAGAGGGGATCATGGGGGTTGAAAACGGGAGAAAGGAGGATTGGACAGTGGAGAGAGAAACAGAGAGAGAAAAAAAGAGAGATTTGTGGATGTTCAGAGTGATACAGAGAGCACAGCCTTTCATGGGGGGTATTATTCTCTGTAAAATACTCATCGGGCTCATCCACATTCGCCCCAAAGCTGGAAAATCCCACCCGAGGTCAACGTACCTTTGCATTGTCCTTGCCCCGCTCACTATGATTCCCGTGGCGGGCAGGATGGGAAAATTCCAGTCATCATGTTGAATTCTGAAATACGTTTCCATCTATTATTAAATCCCAGGATAATACTGCCATATAAGTCATCAAAAAGCCAGAGAAAATCTGAGGTAGCTTGATCACAAAATGGCTCCTCCCAACACCAAGATGGTGGCCACATGTCAACTTGTGGACAAGAGCTGGCGTTAAGTATGAAGACATTTGGAGCCCAGGTTCAATGATGCAACCCCACATGCTGTTTATGGCTTTGGACCCGCTACCCAGGACTAACCAGAAAAAATCCTGCACATTTCAACAAACCCACTGTCGACAATTGCAAATTAATTGACGTTACCGATAATTAATGCTTCTCGTGCTTCCTGGAATCTGAGCTCAGCATATTACTAACATGCGCATGATTTATCCAAACAGCCCGCTATAGCACTGTTATTTTGGGAGAGCTGACAGTTTGCTAACACTGCATATTTTGTTGTGCATATATAGCAGACAATTAAGATTTCTGCCCTTGTATTGTGACAACGTAGCTGTCTTTGCAAATGGCAAATAACCATTAAAGGATGACACTTAGTGCGACATAATATTGTGGGATATTCACTGGATGATTTTTTTTGTGTTGTAAATAATGCTTTAACTGCACCCGCGTTTGTGAGTAAAACACTCGAACAATCAGCAAACAACAACTGCAAGTTTCAAATCAGCCTTCAGACGTCCAAATATGTCTGAATGATCAACAACAACTTTATAGATTCATAATAAATCAGAAATATAATCATGGAATGGAGGGGTTGGTTGCAGCGCAGGAGGGGACCCAATGGGTGGGATTTTCCATCCACGCTTGCCCCAAGGCTAGAAATTCCTGCCTGAGATCAATGGAATTTGTATGGTCCGTGTCCCACCCGCTATAATTCCCGTGACGGGTGAGACGGGAAAATTCTGCCTAACATATCTGTACAAGTTCTTTGAAGAGTTATCTAATTAGTCTCAAACCCCTGCTCCATATAGCTCTGCAAATTACACCCTTTCAAGCATATATTCATTTTTTCTTTATTTTTGCATGCGATGTGGTATCGTGGCAAGGCCAGCATTTGTTGCCCATCCCTAATTGCCCATGAACTGAATGTCTGGCTAGGCCATTGCTGTGGCTCTGGAGTCACATGTAGGCCAGACCAGGTAAGGACGGCAGATTTGTTTCCCGAAAGGACGGCTTTTATGGGTCACCAGTACAGAGACTAGCTCGCTTTCAATTCCAGGGGCAGGATTTCCCAGCCGTGCTCGCCCCAAGACCAGAAAATCCCGCCCGAGGTCAACAGACATTTGGGTGGTCCAGGTTGGCAAAATTCCAACCCAGATTTTATTAATTGAGCTTAGATTCCACCAGCTGATGTGGTGGAATTTGAACCCATGCCTTCCACCCCAGAGCATTCGCCTGGGCCTCTCCATCACTGGTTTAGTGACACGGTGGCACAGTGGTTAGCACTGCTGCTTCACAGCTCCAGGGACCCGGGTTAGCTTCCTGGCTTGGGTCACTGTCTATATGGAGTTTGCACGTTCTCCCCGTGTCTGCATGGGTTTCCTCCGGGTGCTCCGGTTTCCTCCCACATTCCAAAGATGTGCGGGTTAGGTGCATTGGCCATGCTAAATTCTTCATCAGTGTGCCCGAACAGGCGGCAGAGTGTGACGACTAGGGGATTTTCACAGTAACTTCATTGCGGTGTTAATATAGGCCTACTTGTGACAGTAATAACTAAACTTAAAAAAAACTTAGAAGCTTAAAATAATTACCACTACACCACAATTTCCCCCATTCCAGTGATGTAAATGCAGGTTCTTGCGGTTCCTCTTCTGAAATGATGACTGAATCTGCTTTGACCTTCTTTACAGACTGTAATAACTCACCACAGGAAACATTTCATCCACATCTCCTCCAGCTCCTTTTGTCAGTTATCTTAAATCTGCATCCCTCCTGCCAGTTTCTTTCTCGATAAATCCCTCACCATTTCGATCTTTAGACCTTCCCTGTGCTGTTCTCAGGGGACCAATCCCAATTGTTTCAATCTTTCCAGATAAAAGAAGTAAATTGTCTCATCACAAACAGAATTCTCTGTCCAAATACTGGAATCCTGCGAGGAGGATCTGGTCACAACTATTTCATTCCCTTGGCCTCCCCCGGGGCTCATTCCAGGAAGAATGGATTCACTTCAATCACAAGAACCTCACGACTATATGCCAATCAATCTTCTCACACTGTGGATGCTCCAATTGATTGGATTCTTACAATTAGGAGTGCGATGGAATACCACCCACTTGCCTGGGTGGGTTCAGCTCCAACAACACTCAAGAAGTTTGACACCATCCAGGACAGAGCAGCCCGCTTGATTGGCACCACATCTACAAACATCCACTCCCTTCACCACCGATGCTCAGTAGCAGCAGTGTGTTCTATCTACAAGATGCACTGTAGCAATTCACCAAAGATCCTTAGACAGCACCTTCCAAACCCATGACCACTTCCATCTAGAAGGACAAAGGCAGCAGATACATGGGAACGCAACTACCTGCAAGTTCCCCTCCAAGCCACTCACCATCCTGACTTGGAAATATATCACCTTTCTTTCGCAGTTGCTGGGTCAAAATCCTGGAATTCCGTCCCTAACGGCATTGTGGGTCAACCCACAGCACATGGACTGCAGCGATTCAAGGAGGCAGCTCACCACCACCTTCTCAAGGGCAACTCGGGATGGGCAATAAATGCTGGCCAGCCAGCGACGCCCATGTCCCACAAATGAATAAAAACAATAATTTCATCATTGCAGCTACTAATGAGAGCCAACAGAAAGGAGTGGGAAAGGGAATGGTGGAAAACAGCACAATGAGGAAGAAAGAGCGGGACACACTCTGCACCTGTCCCATTGCTGATCTGAGACCACTTGATAGGAAAAAGGAGAAACAACTACAATTCTTTTAGTCTTTCATGGGATGTTGGTGTCAGTGGATGTCCCATTCCTAATTGCCCTCCAGAAGGGGTGGTGAGCCGCCTTCTTGAACCACTGCAGTCTATGTGCTGTAGGTACACCCACAGTGCTGTTAGGGAGGGAGTGCCAGAATTTTGACCCAGTACTCTGAAGGAATGGTGATATATTTCCAAGTCAGAATGGCGTGTGGTTTGGAGAGGTATTTCTAGGTGGTGGTGTTCCAATGTGTCTGCCGCCGTTATCCTTCTAGGCGATAGAGGTCGCAGATTTGGAAGGTGCTGTTGAAGGAGCCTTGGTGCATCTTGAAGATGGCACACACTATTGCGGATTAGTGTGGAGGGAGTGGTATTGAAGGTGATGGATGTGGTGCCAATCAAGCAGGGCTGCTTTGTCCTTATAAGTTCATAAGATATAGGAGCAGAATTAGGCCATTCGGCCCATTGAGTCTGCACCACCATTCGATCATGGCTGATATGCTCCTCATCCTCATTTTCCTGCCTTCTCCCCATAACCCTTCAACCCATTACCAATTAAAAATCTGTCTAACTCCTCCTTAAATTTACTCACTGTCCCAGCATTCACTGCACTTTGGTATAACGAATTCCACAACCTTTTGGGAGAAGTAGTTTCTCCTCAACTCTGTTTTAAGTTTGCTACCCTTTATCCTATAATGTCCCACCAGCAGAAACATATGCTCCACATCTACTTTATCCATATCTTTTATCATCTTGTATAGCTCAATTTGATCTGCCCTCATTCTTCTAAAGGGTATAGGCCTAAATGGTTCAATCTCCCTTCATATGACAAACCCCTCATCTCTGGGATCAATCTAGTGAACCTCCTCTGAACTGCCTCCAATGTCACTACATCTTTCCTCAAATACGGGGACCAAAACTGTGCACAATACTCCAGGTGCGGCCTCACCAATGCCTTGTATAGTTGCCACAATACTTCTTATCTTCATATTCTATTCCTTTAGCTATAAATGCCAACATTCCATTCGCTTTCTTTATTATCTGCTGTAGTTGCATGCTAGTCCTTGATGGTGTTTAGCTTCTTGAGTATTGTTGGAGCTGCACTCAGTGGGGAGTATTCCATCACACTCCTGACTTGTACCTTGTAGATGGTAAACAGGCTTTGGGAAGTCAGAAGGTGAGTTACTCACTGACGAATTCCCAGCCTCTGACCTGCTCTTGTTGCCATTGTATATGGCTAGCCTAGATACATTTCTAGGTCAGTGGTAACCCCCAAGATGTTGATGGTGGGGGAATTCAGTGATGATTCTTAAAAAGAAAGAAAGAATGGTCCTCTATATATCTAGAGTTTTATCACTTCCTCAGGTATTTTACGACAAGTGAATCATTTTGCTTGAGTCTCAGTCACTGTTGTTATGTGAGAAAACATGACAACTGATGGGTGCTGGAGTGCTTGTTGGGATCAGTAAGGAGGAACGTGAATCTGGGGATCCGGAATTCCTTGGGATGTGATCCCAGCCTTTATCTTGGAATTGTACCTGCCCTGCAGAGTGTTGTGGGGTAACCAGTAGTACACCACATGACCTGGCACAGGTAGTGTACACGTACCAGCCCGGGTACACATTTAAACACTTACCTGTCCACGAGTGTCAGCAGCTGCGGGGTGCACCCAACTCTGAGAAAGGGGCATTGTCCAGATCCAGTTTGCCTCCCCAAATCCCAACTTGGCCTCCTGAATAGTGGGAACAGTGTTGGGGTGATGCAATTGCAGAGGGAACCTGAGCCGGATTCAGCCCCAGCAACGGAGCTCCAGTTCTCCTGTAATGAGCTGTCATCCAGGGCACAGCCTCCAAGAGGCTTGGAACTTCGTGTTTACCTTCACACCAACCTCCTGCAGTTATGGCTGAGGTTGGAGAAGGTACAGTTCAAACTCCATTCTCCTCGAATAGGTAAAAGGCAGAGACTCCCACTCCCTTTCTATCCACCCCCAGAGTCTGCCCCAAATGAGGCTGGAAACTACCCCCGCACCACCCCCCCCACAAGAAATTGCTGAACGGGGAATTGTTCAAGGCAGAGCTTCAGGTTGGTAACTTCAAAATGTCCATCGCCCCAGTGCTGAAGAGGACCCGCTTAAGGTCGGCGTGACTGGGGTGGAGAGAGAGCAGCACCTCTGTCCCTGGAGATATCACACGTTCAGGCATTTGGAGGCACAAAATATTTACCTTTGGGCCACTCAGGTGCAAGGACATGGTGTCAGAAAGCATCAACATGAGTTGTTTACCTGAAGCGGTGGCGAACCTTCTGCGATACATCCAATCCGTGTCGCTATGCTTAGGCAACAGGGATGGGGGAAGACAGAAGGAGGTACATTCGCGATGATAGGAACATAGGAACTTGGCGCAGGTGTAGACCATCAGGCCCATCGAGCCTCCGTTCCTGTTCAATATGATCTTGGCCATTCTTTATCTCAAACTCCATTTCTGCAGCTGCTCCACTTAACCCTGGATTCCCTGAGAGACCAAAAATCTCAATGTAAATATATTTAACCATTGCAGCATCCATGGCCCTCTCTGCTAGAGAATTCCAAAGACACCTCCCACTGCTCTGACATTGATCTATTTTTCAGGCCGTTGTTTCTGGCCCGCTTTTGCCAAATGAGGCTGATTCCTCGAATTGCCCACGAATTTCCCCCTGATCGTTTGGAAATCTTTACCGTACCCCCCTCCTCCACCCCCCCCTCCACCCCCCCCCCTCCACCCCCCCCCCTCCACCCCCCCCCCTCCACCCCCCCCCCTCCACCCCCCCCCCTCCACCCCCCCCCCTCCACCCCCCCCCCCCCCCCCACCCCCCCCCCCCCCCCCACCCCCCCCCTCCACCCCCCCCCCCACCCCCCCCCTCCACCCCCCCCCCCCCCCCCTCCACCCCCCCCCCCCCCCCCTCCACCCCCCCCCCCCCCCCCCACCCCCCCCACCACCCCCGCAGAGTGTCATAGGATTCCTACAGTGCAGAAGGAGGCCATTCAGCCCCTCAGGTCTACACAGACCACAATCCCACCCAGGCCCTATCCCCACAACCCTACATATTTACCGTAGCTAATCCCTTGACACTAAGGGGTAATTTAACATGGCCAATCCACCTAACCTGCACAACTTTGGAATGTGGGAGGAAACCGGAGCGCCCGGAGGAAACCCATGCAGGCACGGGGAGAACGTGCAAACTCCACACAGACAGTGACCCAAGCCGGGAATTGAACCCGGGTCCCTGGCGCTGTGAGGCAGCAGTGCTAACCACTGTGCCACCGTGATTTCCTCTTATTTGTTCTTCTGTTCAATCCATCTGGCCTGATTTAATGTTCCTTCCAGCACTCAGCCCTCCTCACTGATGTGATTCTGTCTTTAGCCAATATCTCCCCTGTTATTTTATCCCCCTCTATATCTGGTCTAAAAACCCTGGAAATAGGAATGTTGGAGCTCCCGTTTCTATCATTCTTTAAGCCGTGTCTCAGTATTAGCCACAATATCACACTTCCAGCTGACTATATATCCCTCAGCTCTTCTGCCTTATCCATACATATGATCCTGCCAGTCGGTAGCTGGAGTCGGCCATTCGTCCCCTCAATCCTGCTGCACTGTTCAATAAGATCATGGCTGATGTGATTGTGACCTCATTCTGTAATCTACCTATCCCTTTGACTCCCTTGTTTGTCAAGAATCATCTACCTCTGCCTTAAAAATATTCAGTGACCCTGCCTCCACCACTCTCCAGGAAGGGAGTTCCAAAGATTCCTGACCCTCTGAGAACATAGGAATATAGGAATTAGGAGCAGAAGTGGGCAAATTCAGCCCTTCAAGCCTGCTCCGCCATTCAATTAGATCATGGCGGATCTCTCCCTGGTCTCTAATTCACCTCCCCACTTGTTCCCCATATCCCTCTCTCCCTTTTTTAAAATCAGAAATATATCTATCTCCTTCTAGAAACCATTCAATGATTCAGACTCCACCGCGCTATGGGGCAGCGAGTTCCACAAATTCACCACTCTCGACGAAAAGTAGTTCCTTCTCATCTCAGTTTTAAATCTACCTCTCACCCTATACCTGTGACCTCTTGTTCGAGATTGCCCCATAAGAGGAAGCATTTGGTCTACATTTACTTTGTCAATCCCTTTAAAAATTTTACATACCTCGATCAGATCTCCTCCCATCCTTCTAAACTCAGAAGAACCTCAGAGAAAAAAGATTTCTTCTCATCTCTGCCTTAAATTTCCTTTATTTTTAAGCTGTGTCTTGAACTAGTTCTTGTCTCTCCTGTTAGGGGAAGTACCCTCCCAGTATCCACCCTATCCAATCCCCACAGGATCTCATGTTTCAATAAGGCCTTCTCTCATTCCTCGAAACTCCAATGGATACAGGCCCAGCCTGACCAATCTTTGCTCATAAGCCATCCCTCCATCCCAGGTATCAGTCCAGTGAACCTTCTATGATTTGATTTGATTTGATTTATTGTCACATGTATTGCTTCTTGCGCAGTATACAGACAAAACATACCGTTCATAGAGAAGGAAACGAGAGAGTGCAGAATGCATTGTTACATCATAGCTAGGGTGTAGAGAAAGATCAACTTAATGCAAGGTAGGTCCATTCAAAAGTCTGACAGCAGCAGGGAAGAAGCTGTTCTTGAGTCAGTTGATACGTGACCTCAGACTTTTGTATCTTTCCCGAAGGAAGAAAGTGAAAGAGAAAATGTCCGGAGTGCGTGGGGTCCTTAATTCTGCTGGCTGCTTTGCCGAGGCAGCGGAAAGTGTAGACAGAGTCAATGGATGGGACATTTTCATCCTTTCTTAAATAAGGAGACTAAAACTGTACACAATACTCTAGTTATGGCCTCACCAATGCCCTGTACAAATCATCCCTATTTCATAGCCCATTCCCCTTACAATAAACACCAACATTCCATTTGCCTTCCTAATCACTTGCTGTATCTGCATACTAACATTTTGTCCCAGGACACCCGAATCCATCTGGACCATCTCTCTCTCTTTAACATCCATTATTGGCAAAACGCTGGAGTCAATAATCAAAGAAGAAATAGCTAATCATTCAGGAACATTGAATGCAATCAAACTGAATCAACATGGTTTTATGAAAGGTAAATCATGTTTGACAAATTTACTCAAATTCTTTGAGGATTTAACAGGGTGAGTAGATAGAGGGGAACCTGTAGATGTAGTGTATTTAAATTTCGAAAAGACATTTGACAAGGTGCCGCATTAGAGGCTGGTGCATAAAGTAAAAGCCCATAGAATTGGAGGAAGTGTGTTAACATGGATTGAAAACTGGCTGTCACATAGAAAACAGAGTTGAAATAAATGTGTCCTTTTCAGAGTGGAAAGATGTAACTAGTGGAGTACCGCAGGGATCAGTTCTTGACTCGCAATTGTTCACTATTTACATTAATGACCTGGAGGAAGGAACAGAATGTAATGTTTCCAAATTTGCCGATGGTATGAAGATAGGTGGAACGGCAGATTGTGATGAGGATATAGTGATTCTGGGATATCGATAGATTGGGTAACTGGGTGAAAACCTGGCAAATGGAGTTTAATGTGGGGAAGTGTGAGGTCACGTACTTCAGTAGGAGGAATCAAAAGGCAGATTATTATCTACATGGAGAGAGACTGCAGGTGAGTGAAGTGCAGAGGGATCTAGGTGTTCTAGTGCATGAATCACAAAAAGCTATCAAGCAGGTCTAACAATTAGTTAAGAAGGCAAACGGCATTTTGGCCTTTATTGCAAAGGGGTTGGAGTTTAAAAATAGGAAGGTTTTGTTGTAATTGTACAGTGTGTTGGTGAGTCCTTGCCTGGAATACTGCGTACAGTTTTGGTCCCCTTACCTAAAAAACAATATAGCAATATTGGAGGCAGTCCAAAGGAGATTCACCAGACTAATTCCTGGGATGAGTGGGTTGTCCTATCAAGAGAGACTAAATAGTCTGGGTGTGTGTTCTGTGGAGTGACCTTATTTAAACATATAAGTTGCTGAGAGGGCTTGACAGGGTAGATGGTGAGATGATTTCCCCGGTGAGAGAGTCTCGAACAAGGAAACATAGCTACAAGATAAAGGGTCAGGCATTTAAAACTGAGGTGCGTAGAAATTTCTTCTCACAGAGGGTGATGAATCTCTGGAACTCTCTGCCCCAAAGGATAGTGGAGGCCGGGTCATTAGAAAGTATTCAAAGTGGAAGTGGATAAATATTTGCTAGATCGAGGAACAGAGGGCTACGGGGAAATGGCACAGAAAAGGAGCTGAGGCCAGCACTGATCACAGATCATGATCGTATTGAGCAACGGGACAGGCTGGAAAGGCCCAGTGGCCAACTCCTGCTTCTATTTCTTGTGTTCTCTCTGTTTAGATAATATGGTGCGTTTCTATTCTTCATGCCAAGGTGGACAAATTCACAAGACTCTCTGGACTCATTGCATTGAAATATATATATATATATCACTAACCACAGAATTAACCCTTTGATGTCTATTTTTAGCCTTCATTTTCATAGAATCATAGAATCCCTACATTGCAGAAGAAGGCCATTCGGCCCATTGAGCCTGCATCGACAACAATTCCACCCAGGCCCTATCCCCGTAACCCACATATTTACGTTGCTCATCCCCCTGACACTAAGGAGCAATTTAGCACGGCCAATCCACCTAACCCGCACATCCTTTTCTTCACTCTACACATTTTCTTATTCCGTTTCTAACGATTATCTCCAGCTTTGCATCCCTCCATTCTGAATCTATGTCCAGGTCCCTAAACCCCTCCCAAGCTGCCTCTAACCCCTCAGCAACAGCACCAACAAACCTCCCACCAAAATATTGGTCCCAATTCTGTGGAGGTGCAACTTGTCCAATTTGTACAGGTTCCACCTCCCTAGGACGGGTCCTATTGCCCCAAGGATCTAAAACCTTCTCTCCCACACCATTTTCTCCAGCCATCTATTTATCAGCCCTGTCTTCATATTTCTGTACTCACTAAATCATGGCACCCACAGTAATCCAGAGATTACTATCATTAGTGTTCTATTTTTTAATTTATTTTCTAGCTGCCTAAAACCTGCCTGCATCACCCCATCACTCTTGCTATGTTATTGGTATCGATATAAAACACCCCTAGCCCACCCCCAGCCAGCGTTGTCTATAACTGCTCAGTGACACCCTTAAACCTTGCACCAGGGAGGCAACACATAAAGAACAAAGAAAATTACAGCACAGGGACAGGCCCTTCAGCCCTCCAAGCCTGCACTGACCATGCTGCCCGTCTGAACTAAAACCCCCTACCCCCTATATCCCTCTATTCCCATCCTATTCATATGTTTGTCAAGTCGCCCCTTAAAAGTCACTATCGTATCTGCTTCCACTACCTCCCTCGGCAACAAGTTCCAGGAACCCACCACTCTTTGTGTAAAAAATCTGCCTTGTACATCTCCTTAAACCTTGCCCCTCACACCTTAAACCTATGCCCCCCTAGTAATTGACTCTCCCACCCTAGGAAAAAGCTTCTGACTATCCATCCTGCCCATGCCCCTCCATAATCTTGTAGACTTCTATCAGGTCGCCCCTCAACCTCCGTCACTCCAGTGAGAACAAACAAAGATTCTCCAACCTCTCCTCATAGCTAATGCCCTCCATACCAGGCAACATCCCGGTAAACCTTTTCTGTACCCTCTCCACACATCCTCACACCATTCTACACTCTCCGCTGCAGAAAGACCTAACTATGGAATCCCCTATCATTCATACTTTCTCAATCTTCCTCTTGCACCCTCCCCCATCCCACCCAGCCCCGTATATCTGAACCAATCTTGGTGTTCACGGATGAGGGTCTGGCTGCATCCCCCCATAGGAACCACCTCACTCACAACAGCAAAATGCTACGGGATTGCTGGAAATGGGAAATAAAAGCAGAAAGTGCTCAAACTCCTCAAAAGGTTGGGAAACATGTGTAGAAAGAAACAAAGTTAATGTTTCAGGTTGATAAGCTTTCACCAGACCTTTATCCTCGAGATGTTGAACTTCTTGAGTGTTGTTGGAGCCGGCAATTCGGCTCATGGATCACATTAGATATGAACATGCTAACATCCGAATTAAAGCAGGAGTAGGCCATTTGGCCCCTTGGGCCTGCTCTGCCATTCAGTAAGATCATGGCTGATCTGATTGTTACCTCAACTCCACATTCTCATCTACCCCTGATAACTTTTCACCCCCTGGCTGATCAAGAGTTTACCTAACTCTACCTTAAAAATATTCAAAAACTTTGCTTCCACTGTCTTTGGAAGAAGAGAGTTCAAAAGTCTCACAACCCTCTGAGAGGAAACATTTCCCCTCATCTTTCTCTTAAATGGGGAACCCCCTATTTTGACCCCTACAGAGTGGCACGGTGGCACAGTGGTTAGCACTGCTGCCTCACAGTGCCAGGGACTCCTGGCTTGGGTCTGCATGTTCTCTCTGTGTCTGCGTGGGTTTCCTCCGGGTGCTCCGGTTTCCTCCCACAGTCTGAAAGACATGCAGGTTAGGTGTATTGGCCATGCTAAATTTTCCCTCAGTGTACCCGAACAGAGGTTGGAGTGTGGCGACCAGGGGATTTTCACAGTAACTTCATTGCAGTGTTAATGTAAGCCTACTTGTGACACTAATAAATAAACTTTAATTTTAAACTATTTCCAGACTCTTCCATAAGAAGGAACATTCCTTTCACATCCATTCTGTCAAGACCCCTGAGGGTCTTGTATGCTTCAATCAGGTCACCTCTTACTCTGTTATACTCCAGCAGGTACAAGCCTATCCTGTCCAACCTTCCCTCATTAAACAACTGGAGTTCCATACCCCAGATACTAGGTACCAGCAGCAGCCAGGCCTGTGGCACCACAGCTGGCTCTGCTATACAGCAGGGTCGGGTTAAGTCCAAGCGAGTGATAGTAATAGGAGACTCAATAGTCAGATGTTTCTGTGGCTATGAACGAGACTCGAGGAGGGTGTGTTTCCTCCCTGGTGCCAGTGTCCTGGATGTCTCTAAACGGGTACAGGGCATCCTGAAACGGGAGGGTAAACAGACAGATGTCATTGTCCACATTGGTAATAATGACGTAGGCAGGATGAGGGAAGAGGTCCTGCGAAGATAATACAGGGAGTTAGATAGGGAGCTAAAAAGCAGGACCTCGAGGGTAGTAATCTCAGGATTACTCCTCGTGCCACATGCTAGTAAGGCTTGGAAGAGGGAGATCGTACAGTTGAACACGTAGCTAGTGAGTTGGTATAGGAGGGAGGGCTTTTGATATATGGATCACTGGGATGTGTTCTGGGGAAGGTGGTGATGCGCGATTGATTCACACGGGAGGCTAGGACGTACCCGGGAATAAAGGCTTTTATTCACAACAAGATTGGAGCACACTACTTAACAATACTATCCCAGACTAAGGGCTACTAGGAAGTAGCAGTGACCTTTATACTCCTGTAAGAAGGCGGAGCCGAACGGAGTGTACCACATAAACAATGATAACCGGTGGAACACCCCAACCCTAACCCCAACAGTAACAAGAGTAACATATGTACAAGTACCCATAGTGGTAACCATCTGTGGTTCACCACAGGTGGGACCTGTACAAAAAGCACGGGTTGCACCTGAACTGGAGGGGCACCAATATCCTGGGCGGGAGGTTTGCTAGTGCTGTTTGGGAGGGTTTAAACTAGTGTGGCGGGGGGGTGGGATCCGGAACAGCAGGTGAGTAAGTGTAGAGACTGGGGATAAAAAGTGAGGCTGAGATAAGCATAGCACATAGTAAGGGCAGGCAGAGGGAAGCCGCAGGGCTCAGCGGGACTGTAGGTCTGGAGTGCATTTGCTTAATTGCAAGAAGTATAACAGGGTCTGGTCCTGTGCTGTGGTTTTCTTTGTTCTTTGGTCTCTTGCAACCCACCTATTCCAGGTATTGGTCTGGTAAACCGCCTCTGAATTGCTTCCAATGCATTTACATCTTTCCTTAAATAAGGAGACTGGCCCTATACACAGTACTCCACATGTGATCTCACTAATGCCCTGTATAGCTGAAAATAACCTCTCGACTTCTGTATTCAATTCCGCTTGCAATAATCAATAACATTCTATTAGCTTTCCTAATTACTTGCTGTACCTGTGTACCATAGCCCTTTGTGATTCACGCACTCGGACACCCAGATCCCTCTGCATCTCAGAACTCTGCAATGTCTCACCATTTACTTAAAATACGTCTTTATTATTCTTCCTGCCAAAATGGACAGTTTAACATTTGCCCACATTATATTTCATTTACCAGATTTTCCCACTCACATATCTTATCTATATCCTTTTCACAACCTACTTTCCTGCCTATCTTCGTATCATCAGCAAATTTAGCAACCATTCCTTCAATCCCACCATCCAAGTCATTTATATAATTGTAAAGTGTTAAGTCCCAGCATTGATCCCTGTAACACACCACTCCTTACATCCTGCCAACCAGAAAAAGATCCATTTATACCTCTCCCCTGTTCCCTTTTAGCTAGCCAATTTTCCATCCATTATCTTACCCTCTACATGCCTGGTTGTGCTTTGTAGGTAGTGGAAATATTGTGGGGAGGTGAGATACTTGTTGAAAAATTTCCAACCTCTGACATAGTATGTAGTCACTGTATTTATACGGCTAGCCCAGTTCAGTTTCTGCTCAACAGCAGCCCCTAGGTTGTTGGTAGTGGAGGATTCAGTGATGGTCATTCTGTTGAATATCAATTGGAGGTGTCATAGAGTCATAGAGGTTTACAGCATAAAACAGGCCCTGCAGCCCAACTTCTCCATGCCGCCCCTTTTTCTTAACCATTAAGTTAGTCCCAATTATTTTTCACAGTAACTTCATTACAGTGCGAACGTAAGCCTACTTGTGACTAATAAATAAACTTTAACTTTACTTTTTAGTTGTCCGTGTTTGGCCCATATCCCTTGATTCTCTCTTGTTGGAGATGGTCATTGCCTGGCACCTGTGTGGCGTGAATGTGACTGCCACTTATCAGCCCAAGCTGGAGTGTTGTCCAGTTGGTGCACTGGACTGGCTGCTTCAGTATCTGAGGAGTCACAAATTGAACATTGTGCAATCATCGATGACCATCCCCACCTCTGACCTTGTGAAGGAGGGGAGGGTCATTGGTGAAGCTGCTAAAGGTGGTTGGGCCCAAGACACTACACTTAGGAACTCCTGCAGTGATGTCCTGGGGCTGAATTGAGCTGAATCCATCAAGCACAACCATCTTCCTTTGTGCTTGGCATGACTCCAACCAGTGGAGAGCTTTCCCCCTGTTTCCCATTGATTTCCTATTATCTAGAATGCACTGACTGAACGCAAGCAGAATCAATAAAGACTTTCAAAAGGGAGCTTGATGAATACTTGAAGAAGAAATATAGAATAGGAATTAACGGGTGCTTTTCAAATTGGCAGGCAGTAACTAGTGGGGTGCCACAGGGATCGGTGCTGGGACCCAAGCTATTCACAATATATATTAACAATTTGGATGAGGGAACAAAATGTAACATCTCAAAGTTTGCAGATGATACCAAGTTGGGTGGGAGGGTGAACTGTGACACGGAGGCAGAGATCTTTCAAATGATCTGGACAGGTTGGGTGAGTGGGCTAATCAATGGCAGATGCAGTGTAATTTGGATAAATGTGGGGTTATTCACTTTGGAAGCAAAAACAAGAAGGCAGATTACCACCTGAATGGCTGTAAATTGGGAGAGGGGAGTGTGCAGTGGGATCTGGGTGTCCTTGTGCACCAGTCACTGAAGGTAAGCATGCAGGTGCAGCAGGCGGTAAAGAAGGCAAATGGCATGTTGGCCTTCATTGCGAGAGGTTCGAGTACAGGAGCAGGGATGTGTTGCTGCAATTATACAGGGCCTTGTTGAGGCCACACCTAGAATATTGTGTGCAGTTTTGGTCTCCTTTTCTGAGGAAGGATGTTCTTGCTCTCGAGGGAGTGCAGCGAAGGTTTACCAGGCTGATTCCGGGGATGGCGGGATTGATGTATGAGGAGAGATTGACTAGGTTGGGATTGTTTTCGCTGGAGTTCAAAAGAATGAGGCGGGGTCTCATAGAGACTTATAAACTTCTAACAGGACTAGACAGGGTAGATGCAGGGAGGATGTTCTTGATGGTGGGTGTGTCCAGAACCAGGTCTCACAGTCTGAGGATTCAGGCTAGACACTTTGGGATGGAGGTGAGGAGACATTTCTTCATCCAAAGAGTGATGAGCCTGTGGAATTCATTAACACAGGAAGTAGTTGATGCCAAAACATTGAATGCATTCAAGAGGCAGTTGGATATAGCACTTGGGGCGAATGGGATCAAAGGTTATGGGGAGAAAGCAGGATTAGACTATTGAGTTGGATGATCAGCCATGATTGCGATGAATGACGGAGCAGGCTCGAAGGGCCGAATGGCCTCCTCCTGCTTCTATCTTCTATGGTTCTATGTTTCTATATGCAAGGCTTCGGGGAAGAGTATTGGCATTAATTGGATAGTTCTACAAAAGAGCTAGCACAGGTACAATGGGGTGAATGGCATTCTTCACTGCTGTATCGCTTTATGTTGATTCAGGAATGCATAATGGCCAACACGATGGAAAGAGCTCCTCTGTTCCTCTTCAGAATAGTGCCATGGGCTGGCGAATGTGGACCAGGCAGAGTTGACAAGACGTCAGCCTAACAATCGCACAGGAGCAAAAAGTCTCATCCTCTGCGGAGTGATCTGGTGATCTCTCTCTCTTCCCCGCTTCCCGGTGGGCACTTCACAACAAATTAATCAGGACAAGGTGTCTGATTTGATGAATCGAGTGCTCACAGGAGAAATGTCAAAGGCTCAGGAGATGTTCAAATCACAAATACCATTCAGAGGCAGGCGTCATGTAGCACGGGGTCAGGCCCCAAACCCCTCCTCAAACTGCACAATAAGCAGCAGACAGTTTGATTTCATTCTGCAGTCTGAAATGTGATAGCTTTGACTTCCTAATTGTTGATTATTCATTCAGTTTCTCAGGTTTTACAGTGCTTATCCAGGGAGCGGATATCAATACTAAGCGAGACATCACTCCTCAACAACAGCAATTTGACTAGAAAGCCCCAGATAAACTAAGTTAACAAAATCTAACACCAGCCATTTGTTACAGGACA
The DNA here is from genome assembly GCF_964213995.1 of Mustelus asterias. Classification (NCBI taxonomy): domain Eukaryota; kingdom Metazoa; phylum Chordata; class Chondrichthyes; order Carcharhiniformes; family Triakidae; genus Mustelus; species Mustelus asterias. Next base: position 43,111,422 of record NC_135813.1, read on the forward strand.
AGATTAATCCTCTTCTCTCACAAGGACAGCTCAATGCACCATGTGGTGTGGTATTGAGTCATAGATTGAATTCAAATTCCTTAATCCAGCAAAAAGCTGCATTAACATCAGTAGAGATACACAGGGTGCTGGGGGGAGAGGGGTTACTGAGTGACAGCGTGAGGGAGCTGGATTAACATCAGTAGAGATACAGTCAGTAACAGCATCAATTAAGTTTAACAAAAAATAACATTAAAGCAAATATTTTAAGTTTGTTTTAGGATCAGTTCAGGATCAGACTTAGGGCAGCCCGGTTTCTCAGTGGTTAGCACTGATGCCTCACAGTGTCAAGGACCCGGGTTTGATTCCGGCCTCAGGTCACTGTCTGTGTGGTGTTTGCACATTCTCCTCGTGTCTGCGTGGGTTTCCTCTGGGTGCTCCAGTTTCCTCTACAGCCCAAAGATGTGCTGATTAGGTGGATTGGCCACACTAAATTGCCACTTAGTGTCCCAAGATGTGTAGATTAGGGGGATAAGCGGGGTAAATACTTGGGATTACGGGGAACAGGTCTGGGTGGATTGCCCCTTAGTGTCAGGAGGATCACATGGGGTTACAGGGACAGGGCCTGGGTGGGTTTGTGCAGACTTGATGGGCCGAATGGCCTCCTTCTGTAGTGTAGGGATTCTATGATTCTCTGATCCATTAATAACCTTTCTGAAGGAGTTCTCCTCTTCAGTAACAATGAGAGGCTGAGACATCATCTCTGCTTTGATCTGATAGCTGACTCTGCCCTTGACACAATGTAGTACTGTGCAAATCTTATGAAGGAATGCAAAGACCCCTTTATCGTCACAGTAACAGAGACATGAGTCTGGCTATATTTAATCATGTGACATAAGCATCATCTGTTCATTGCTAAAATTAACATTGGGAAAAAGTATTCAGTCACAAAATTGAATTTCAGGAACTGTGAGCTAAAATTAACTCCACAGGACACCATATCCATCCTGCTGTGCTGAAGGTGTTATATTTATCATTCTCCAAGGATTAATTTGAATTTTCTGTTTATATTATCCTCACATCTCGCCGCTGTTTCACTGAGTTTCAATTTTTAATGAGTTTTTGTCCTATTTAAAATGAGGAACACACATCTTGGGGATGGAACGTTCTAGATTTGATCTGCACCCACTGCTACGCCATTTGTACCATGGGCTGGAAGCAAGACACTGGTGAAGGCACTCAGCTCCATCGAGGATTCACAATCGAATCCCGATTCACACGCGCAGGTTGGATGAGTGGTGACGTTCCACTAACGGAGCAAATCAAGAATTTGGGAAAGATGTCTTAGCATCGATGGAGATGCGGAACCCACTGCCACACGGTTAAAGCATTGCTGAAGTTAAGAGGAGTCTGAATGAGGCATGACTTTGCAGAGGCTATAGGGACCAGGGGAGTAATGGAAGTTCAGACCAGAATGAGAGGAGGCTGATTTGGAGTGTAAGAGTGTCAGCAGAAGCGGTTTAGGCTGTCACTGTGTCACAAATCCTTTGTACTCTGTGTTTCTCCAACTTAAGAATTCCCAAGTCAGCACGGGTGAGATACCGATTGAAACTTTCTTTACAAAGACCTTTAGGTACGATAGCGGCATTTAAGGGGCATCTAGACAAATACATGAATAGGATGGGAATGGAAGGATACGGACTCTGTAAGTGCATACGGTTTTAGATTAGGCAGGTATCATGATTGGCGCAGGCTTGGAGGGCCAAAGGGCCTGTTCCTGTGCTGTACTGCTCTTTGTTCTTTGTTCTATCAAACGCTCCCAGGTCAGGTACAGAATCAATCAAAATAGAAGCAAAATGCTGCAGATGCTGGAAATCTAAAATTAAAACAGATAATGCTGGATAAACTCAGCAGGTCTGGCAACATCTGTGGAGAGAGAAACAGAGTTAATGTTTCAAGTCTGCGTGACTCTTCCTCAGGGTTAAAGAGAGGATTTTATACTGTTAGAGAGGGGGGTGGAGCAGGGGGAATAAAGTGAAAGGTCAGAGATGGGTGGCGGCTAGGAGAGATTGGACAAAGATGTTTTGGGCATTAGACAAAGGAAGTGTTAATGGCAGTGTTAAGGACTAAAGAAGGTGCTGATAGTGGCATAAAGGTAGGATTGCAGAATGTGTGAATAGCAGGACAAGGGTCAGTGCTCTGTGAAAACAAAGACAAAATCAGTCAGATACAGAATAAAGCCCTCTTCACACGTCCAGATCACTATCTACCACATTTTCCAATAATGTTCCCCAAACCCCTGTTTATGAGATCATCCTCATCACATCAGTATAACAGCTCCAATTTCCACCTCACTCTGCTGCTGGAAACATTTGGCAGTTTAATCCCAGTTCCTGTGCAAGCTTGGTGCTGTTGCCCTGTTCCAGTGGGACCCATCCTAAACCCAATCCATTCACACATCCCACAAGCACTGCAGCAAGAGATCATCACCCCATCGCTCTGGGCTGGAAGAGAAATGTTAACAAATTTGTTTCGATAAAATTAGAAACCTCACTCCGTATAACAGTCCAGAATTAGGGGTGGCACAGTGGCACAGTGTTTAGCACTGAGGCCTCACAGCGCCAGGGTCCCGGGTTCAATTCCGGCCTGGGGTTATTGTCTGTGTGGAATTTGCACGTTCTCCCCATGTCTGCGTGGGTTCCCTCCGGGTGCTCCGGTTTCCTCCCACAGTCTAAATGTGCGGGTTAGGTTGATTGGCCATGATAAATTGACCCTAGTGTCAGGGAATTTGGCAGGGTAAATATTAGAGGTTACGGGAATAGGGCCTGGGTGAGATTGTGTTCATTGCAGACTCGATGGGCTGAATGGCCTCCTTCTGCACTGTAGGGATTCTACAATTCTGTGAATTGCTAACAAAACAATAGCGTATAAACTGCGTGCACATTGGCAACATTGTGCTGCTGACATATACAGCTCCACTGATGACTTTAAAGAAACAATCACCCCATAATTTTCATAAAGATGTTACATTTGCACATAGATTGCATTTGAACCTTGCTACAGAAAGTAAAATGACAACATTTTAGCACTGCGATAATTATTAATAACTCTCAGTCAACCTCTGGCTAAAAAACGAACAATTTAAAGTTTAAGATCTGATTCCTGTATGTAATGACTTATTTTGGTGACATTTGGACAGGTACACGGATGGGAAGGGTTTAGAGGGCAAACGCAGGCAGTTGGGACTAGTTCAGTTTAGGAAACCTGGTCAGCATGGACGAGGTGGGCCAAAGCACCTGTTTCCGTGCTGCATATCTTTGACTCGATGGGTGGGATTTTATGGCCTCGCTCGGGCGAGACCGGAAATTCCCGCCCAAGGTCAACGTAGATTTCCGTTGTTGGACCTTTGCCCGCGCTGATTCCGTGGCAGGCGTGGTGGTAGAGTTCCAGCCTATGACTCCATAACTTTAGAAATGTCAAACTTATTGTTACTTTTCTTTTATGCCTCTTTCTCTCTCTCCAAACATACGTTTTCTTCCCTTCTCTTTATTTCTCTTCTATCGAATTTAACTCTCAATCTGCGCAGTCTCAATTCCTCCCATGTTCATTTCTCAATCCTGAAATCTCATTGGTTTAGGAGCTCCAGTGTTTGTGCCATCCTTCATCAAGGTTCCAGATGCCCTCTTGCCCCTGCTCATACTCCCCCTTTGTGAGCAAAGAAGTGCAGAATCATAGAATGATTACAGCACAGGAGACCCTTCAGCCCATCATGTCTATGCCAGTTTTCTGTGAGTCAATTCACCTTTTTCCAATTGCTGCCTTTTCCCCAGATCCTGGCAGATTTGGAGGAAAGGGAGGAAGAGAATCAGAGAGGTTTGCAGAGGGAAGTCAGCGAGTGGATCTGTTTCAGTTTTGGGAAAGCTAATCTTTACTAAGTGCACTACCTGGCTTGCCATAGTCAAGCGACTGCCATGCGGCAAGCTCACTGTAGGCTACCACGTCTGATCAGTGCAATAAAGCCTCTCATTGAGAACACAAAGAACAAGAACAAGAACAAAGAAGAATACAGCACAGGAACAGGCCATTCGGCCCTCCAAGCCCATGTCGATCATGATGCCCTAACTAAACGGCAGCATGGTAGCACAGTGGTAAGCACTGCTGCTTCACAGCTCCAGGGACCTGGGTTCGATTCCCGGCTTGGGTCACTGTCTGTGTGGAGTTTGCACGTTCTCCTCGTGTCTGCGTGGGTTTCTTCCGGGTGCTCCGGTTTCTTCCCACGGTCCAAAGATGTGCGGGTTAGGTTGATTGGCCATGCTAAAATTGCCCCTTAGTGTCCTGAGATGCGTAGGTTAGAGGGATTAGTGGGTAAAATATGTAGGGGTATGGGGGTAGGGCCGGGTGGGATTGTGGTCAGTGCAGACTCGATGGGCCGAATGGCCTCTTTCTGTGCTGTAGGGTTTCTATGATTCTATGATAAACTAAAAAAACCTTTCAGCCCTTATTCGGACTTTATCCCTCTATTCCCTCCCTATTCATGTCCCCACCCAGATGCTTCTTAAATTTTGCTGTACCTGCTTCCACCACCTCCTCTGGCAGCACGTTCCAGGCACCCACCACTCTCTGCGTGAAAAACTTTGCCCGCACATCTCCCTTAAACTTTCCCCCTCTCACCTGGAACCTGTGCCCCCTTGTAATTGACACTTCCACCCTGGGAAAAAGTCTCTGACTATCCACCCTCTCGATGCCTCCCTGAAGAAGTCCCATTGTCCCAATACAAGAAGCAGGATCCAGGCAATTGAAAGCATGATGGTGAAATGATTCAAATTGAGCTTGCTGTAAGAGGCCAGAATTAGAGAAGCACAGATCTATAAAAGGGTTGAAGAGCTGAAGGGGGCTGCAGGGATGGGGAGAGGGGGGGCTGCAGGGATGGGGAGAGGGGGGGCTACAGAAAGACTCAAAACTGAGAATTTAAAAATCACAACGCAGCTGAACCCTGAGCTAATATAGAGTGAGTGAGCAGAGGGATGAACAGGACTTGGGCAGGCTCGGACAAAGGCAGCAGAGTTTTTGGTGCCCTTCAGTTTACGGAGGGTAGACTGTGACAAATTGGCCAGAGGTACATTAGAAACAGCCAAGTCTGAAAGTAAGAAAGACTCGGCTGACCAGATCAGTGACAGCTGGTGCGGAGCTCGGGACAGCGCCATGTGGTGTTACACAGGTAAAAACAGGTGGTCATAATCACCCTGCAGAGATACGGTCAGAGGCACGTCTCGAGGTCAAATATGACAACTTAGTTACAACCAATCTGGCTCAACCTCAGCTAACTGTCACGGAGGGATGAGTTAGTGGATAAGGAATGGAGTTTGTGGCCAGGATTGAAAGCAACTGTTATAGAATCATAGAATTCTACATTGCAGAAGAAGGCCATTCAGCCCATTGAGACTGCACTGACAACAATCCCACCCAGGCCCTATTCCTGTAACTCCACATATTTACCCTGCTAATCCCCCTGACACTAAGGGGCAATTTAGCATGGTCAATCCACCAAACCCGCACATCTTTGCACTGTGGGAGGAACCGGAGTACCCAGAGGAAACCCACACAGACACGGGGAGAACATGCAAACTCCACGCAGACAGTGACCCAAGCCGGAATTGAACCTGGGTCCCTAGCGCTGTGAGACAGCAGTGCTAACCACTGTGCCAGTGTACCACCCCAATGTTAGTTGGAGGAAATTTCCTGTCATCCAGCTGTGCATGAAGGGATAATCAGTCTGATAATTACAGAGAGTGAAGGAATTGAGAGGGGCGGCGCTAGGGTAGGGGTGGGTGTGAGGGCTGCCAGTGTACCTGTCGACACTCGCACTGTGTTTACAGATACTGTCATCAAGGTAAAAGGTCAGCTGCGGAAGTGGGGCGGATGGGTCAAAGATGGATCCCTTGAGACGCAACAGGTAACTATGGCAACAGAAAGGGAAGCCATTGCAGCAGAATCATTGATTTGATTTGATTTGATTTGATTTATTATTGTCACGTGTATTAACATACAGTGAAAAGTATTGTTTCTTGCGCGCTATACAGACAGAGCATACCATTCATAGAGAAGGAAAGGAGAGAGTGCAGAATGTAGTGTTACAGTCACAGGAGAGAAAGTTCAACTTAATGCGAGGTAGGTCCATTCAAAAATCTGACAACAGCAGGGAAGAAGCTGTTCTTGAGTCGGTTGGTACGTGACCTCAGACTTTTGTATCTTTTTCCCAGTGGAAGAAGGTGGAAGAGAGAATGTCCGGGGTGCGTGGGGTCCTTAATTATGCTGGCTGCTTTGCCGAGGCAGCGGGAAGTGTAAACTGAGTCAATGGATGGGAGGCTGGTTTGCGAGATGGATTGGGCTACATTCCTGACCCTTCGTAGTTTCTTGTGGTCTTGGGCAGAGCAGGAGCCATACCAAGCTGTGATACAACCAGAAAGAATGCTTTCCATGGTGCATCTGTAAAGGTTGGTGAGAGTCGTAGCTGACATGCCAAATTTCCTTAGTCTTCTGAGAAATGTCTGGATCGATAAGACTGGGATCAGGGCTCCACCCAGAGGGGCTGACGAGGGTGAGGTGGTCACTGTGTCAAAGTCCGCAGACTTTGAGAAGGATGAGGAGGGAGAGTTTGCCTCAGTCACATCCACATCGAATGTGATTCGTGAATTTGAGTTAAAATTTGGGTTTGAGTGCTGTGGCAGGGGCAGTACGCTGATTGGAGGGATTCTAAGATGGAGAGTGTGAAAGGTGGGCATGGGAGGTGACCTCATGCTCACGGACACTGGAGAGGAGAGTAAGTGGGGTTGGAGATGGGGCTGGAGTGGGTGAAGTGGGTGGTTTTGAGGAGAGGGCAGCTGATGGTAGATCTGAAACAGAGTGGGTGGTGACTGAGGAGAGGGAACTGGTCACAACATCAGCTAAGCACGCGGGGCTGCAGGGGAAGGTGGGTGGTGAGCAGTTTAGTGGAACTGGGGCCAAGAGAGCAAGAGCAAGAGCTCACACTGAGCTTCGAGGAGAGAAAGCAGAGAAACTAGAGAGAGACACGGGGAGGGTTAGGACGCTTGGTCACCTGATCTAGGGGAAGGGGAGAGGGGCAGGGGCAGCTGATTGGATGATCACAACCATTGTGACAAGTCCATAACAGAATAGACCCAGCATGTCGACTCAGGGTCAACGAAGGGTCATCCAGACTCGAAACGTTGGCTCTATTCTCTCCCCACAGTTGCTGTCAGACCTGCTGAGATTTTCCAGCGTTTTTTGTTTCAGATTGCAGCATCTGCAGGGTTTTGTCTTTATCCACCCAGTCTATTGGAGTTTGACCATTGTTATTAAGGGGATGGCCCTGACGTCTAAGGGGACATGTTGTATGAACCAGCCAGGATGGCTGAGATTGTTTTAATGGGGATTAGAACATTACCTGTTTCAGTCAGGGCATGAGTGGGCAAATAGGTAGCTACAGAAATGGAGGGAAAACAGTGAGAGCACATGGCTCGACAGATGGTATTTGAAAGTGCAGTTGTAAAGTGAATTAAGAGAGAGCATTTTGCAGCAGTAGATTCAGAAGGAATTAGGGTTGGGGGACAGAAGGGGAAGTCTTGGATCCATCATAGAATCATAGAATCCCGACAGTGCAGAAGGAGGTCATGTGGCCCATCGAGCCTGCACCAACCACAATACCACCCAGGCCCTATCCCCGTCACCCCATGTATTTACCCTAGCTAGTCCCCCTGACACTAACGGCAATTTAGCATGGCCAATCCACCTAACCTGCACATCTTTGGACTGAGGGAGGAAACCGGAGCACCCAGAGGAAACCCACGCAGACATGGGGAGAACGTGCAGACTTCGCACAGGCAGTGGCCCAAGCCGGGAATTGAACCCGGGTACCTGGCGCTGTGAGGCAGCAGTGCTAACCACTGTGCCACCGTGCCGCCTCCAACGTGGAGGAGGACATTACAAGGAAGTGATCAGGGACGGCCTATTCTGTGATTAGCACAATGAGAGGAACTACCATGAGAGGGTTAAGGAGGGAGCGGCCATGAAATGGGATGTGGAGTTCAGATAGAGGGAGAGATTGCGGGAGGATATAGAGGCCGGGGAACTCTCTGTTCAAGTCTGTTTGAAGATACAACTAAATTAAATTTAAAACAACTTCATTGAGAACAATGCAGCCTCTCATTGTGAATGCTAGATTTGCAGCCAATGTCAAATCTAACACTGTCAAACTGCTGCTTACTGAGTGCTAGGGGAACTTATTTAAATTAAAAATCAGCCAAACATATAAAACATTAGGCCCTAAATGTCCAGTGGTGACAGGAGCAGATGAAGACTTGAGTTGCATTCTTCAGAGCGCAGTTGTAATGGAACCCATTTAAGGTAAGCCATCTGAAGTAAGGAGACCTTTATAAATGTCCCTTTTCTCACGGAACCCAGTCGTGTGAGTGACATGTTGCAGGGAGGGCTGCAATCCTTACCTAAAATGGGATTAAAAAACAGAGGTAAAAATTACATCCCTGTGCTTGTTATGCAAGGAATCTGGAGATGTAACGAAATATGAAACACGTTCTCTCTTATCCCTGTCGTAAGCTGAATGTTGGAAAGGGTCACTTACTCTGGGTAACTTACTCCTGCTCTATCCTCCTCGCTGCCTCTGACTGTCAGAGAGAGAGGGCAGTTAATTCAGGTTAGTTCCCACACTGCCCGGTGCCCCTCACTCTCCCTGCCCTTGTTGAAGAAGCTCATTTTCTCTGAGTGTTCCTGTATTCTTCCCGGTCAAGTCACTGGCTGCCAGCAGCTTTGTCCAAACAGTTGTGGGATGGAGCAGCCGGGTCACAGACTAGGCTTTGGTGAACTGGAACTAACTGCCCTGAATCTAGTGAGCCAGAACTGCAAGAATATGGATTGAATTGATCCAATAAATCCTCAGGATGTGCAAAAGGGAGAGCAGAAAAATAACATCCTTAATGCAAAAAAGAAACGTATCCAAAAAGATATTTTATTTGGTAAGTGTGTTGGTCTTTTGCAGGCCTATGTTTGACAAGGGACAGTGGTGACACAGCTGTTTGGCTGGTCAGACCCAGCGATGTCCCATCAACTGACACGACAGGACAATACTCACACTGACTTATCGATCCCTTCAGACTCATTAGGTAGAGGCTTGGAGGTCAAAGACAGGATAAGTACATGAACTGTGATAGGGAGTCAATGCTGTGACACAATTCTCGCCACCATTCCAGCACGATGATGGATGGGGGCAATGGGAACTATCAGAATCTAATAGCCATTGATTTAACAGCTGAATGAAACTGTGGGGGAACAGCACAAAGATTGCAGCCGAGTGTGAGTGTAGCTGTGTGCGATGAATCAGTGTGTGTGTATACATGCATACATATACACACACACACATACACACACGCATTTGTATACACATATTTACACATATATATCTATGTATATAAAGGGAAGGCAGTGGTGTAGTGGAATTGTCACTGGTCTAGTAATCCAGCAACCCAGACAAGATCTGGGAACTGGGTTCAAATCCAACCATGGCAGATGGATGAAATTTGGAATTCAATAAAAAATATCTGGAATTAAGAATCTACTGAGGACCATGAAACCATTGTCAATTATCGGAAAAACCCATCTGGTTCACTAATGTCCCTTAGGGAAGGAAATCTGCCATCCTTACCTGGTCTGATCTACATGAGACTCCAGAGTCACAGCAATGTGGTTGACTTTCAAATGCCCTCTGAAATGGAGGGCAGTTAATGATGGACATCGCCCACATTCTAAGACCATAAGATATAGGAGCAGAATTAGGTCATTCGGCCCATCAAATCTGCCCCACCATCCAATCATGGCTGATATGATTCTCATCTCCATTCTCCTGCCTTCTCCCCGTAACTCTTGATCCCCTTATTGATCAAGAACATCCCCTGAGTGAATTAAGAAAAACACACATACATTTATATATATATATCACACACATATTTATACATCTTTCTGTTTATCCACATTTACCCGGCTGTGTGCTTATCATTGTGTAAGTAGATGTCACCTTGCTACCCTGCCTGAATCTTCTTCGAGTCCTACTCCCATCATCTCGACTGGCATTTCAGCGTTGTGCTGATGGAGTGCTGCCCTGTCAGATGTGCCACCATTCAAATGAGAGCTTTATGAACGTTAGAGTTCTATTGGCTGCACTCGACAATGAGCAGAGAACCCCTTCACATTCCTGCCCAACATTCATCCCCTAGAGGCTGGGGCTCCTTTCTCCAGACCTCATTGATAGAGTCAATGTGTTGCTGATGTTTACACTTGTGGGGAATCTAAATCTAGGGGCTATAAATATAAGGGAGTCACTAACAAATTCAATTAGAAATTTCAGAGAAACGTTTTTACTCAGAGGATAGTCAGGATGTGGAGCTATTTATCATCAGGAGTAGTTGAGGCTGATTCAATAGTGACTTTCAGAAGGCTACTGGATTTCTACTCAAAGGGAAAAAGTGCAGCCCTGTGAGGCAAGGTCAGGAGAACGAGATTAATCACACTGTTCTTTCAAAGATCAATAACTAGGATGTGAATGGCCTCTTTCTGTGGGGTAGTTTTCTGTGATTTTAAGAACATCTCAACAATAGTTCTTACAAGTTATTTGAAGGTTCTGGACATGTTGCAGTTAATTAGACCCACCAGAGTGGCATTCTTTGTGGCATTCTGTTTCTGCCTTTGAATCTTTCTAACACTGGTAGGCTTTGGAGAGGATACAGAAAAGATTTACCAGGATGTTACCTGGTTTGGAGGGCATTAGCTATGAGGAGAGGTTGGAGAAACTCAATTTGTTCTCACTGGAACAATGGAGGTTGAGGGGTGACCTGATAGAAGTCTACAAGATTATAAGGGGCATGGACAGAGTGGGTAATCAAAAGCTTTTTCCCAGGGTGGAAGAGTCAATTACTAGGGGGCATAGGTTTAAGGTGCGAGGGGCAAGGTTTAAAGGAGATGTCTGAGGCAAGTTTTTTACACGGAGAGTGGTTGGTACCTGGAACTTGCTGCCGGGGGAGGTAGTGGAAGCAAATACGATAGTGCTTTTTAAGGGGCATCTGGACAAATACATGAATAGGGTGGGAATAGAGGGATATGGTCCCTGGAAGGGTCGCGGGTTTTAGTTCAGATGGACAGCAAGTTCGGTGCAGGCTTGAAGGACCAAAGGGCCTGTTCCTGTGCTATAATTTTCTTTGTTCTATGTTCTTTGCTAGAGCCCGTATCTTATGGAGCAGAAATGCTGGTCAGACCAGTTGGACCGAATGGTCTATTTCTGTGCTAGGGACTTGATGATGTGTGAACAACTGTTCTACACAAGTTGCTGGGGAGCGGGGTTTACTGTAGAGTAACACTGCTGAGTTCTGCGATGGAGCCAGACCAGCAGACTCAGTATTGAGGTCAGCAGACTCAGTATTGAGGTCACCAGTTGGGCCAATGTCCCAGGCTGGGGTTTTTCCATGTATCAGTGTCCCTTTGCAGGGTGCCCTCTCTCAGAAAGTGCGGGTGTCTCTCTCCCACATGGTGGGCCTCCCCAGACAGGGTTCCTTTCTCCGTACACCTCTGGTGTGAGAGGCAGGGCTTGGAACTTGGGGGCCCAGCATTTAGTTGGTCTGAATAATTCTGGTGAGAAGTTACAAGGTTTGAAAATATTAAAGGTGACCTCTGGCAGAAAGGGGTTTGTTCCTCTCCTGATCCACCCTGTGGGGGTGGGTGTTTAATTAGTGCACCCTGGATAATGATCAATATCTCTAAGTCAATGGTTCCGAGGACATCGGGCTCTGTTAACCCCACATTAATTAATATTAGTTGCAACACAGCAGCAACTGTAAAGGTTACAGCCAGCCCAGTGCCCTCAGCATCACAGCTCACCACATAATAGCTGCTAAACTCTTCATAACTTTGCTGAAAAACAGGGGAATTGTTTTGTCAAAGCTTTTCAACTTGCACTCATCAGGGCAGATTCGCAAGAATACCAAATATAAAGAAACAACAATTTATACTGCAGGAAAAGACAGTGCTGATTGGTTGGCAAGTTGACTCCAATTAGTAGAGACGTTGCCTTGACAATGCACCAGTTGATGGGGACTGACAGTTAACTGCCAAGTATTGTTTGAAATTTAAACCAGGCAGCTTGAATTTGAGGACCTGCTGAGTGCAAGACAAAAAGCTCCAACAATTGATGTCTCTTTTTTCAGCAATACTCACACTCATTATATTTTCTCAACGCACACCCTCAATCCTGTTGGGGAAAGGAAAAAAAATCCTAGTAGGTTAGAGAAGTTTTTAAACCATTAGGCATTTAAGAAACTGACAGAACTGCCAGCATTGAGTTAAATGACTAAATCAGACTAATAAGCTAACAAGAGAATAGTTTGCACACATGTGAATGCAGTAAGAGATTTAAAACGTGATTATGATTTAAACGCATATTTTGATTTTTTAAATGTATTAACTGTATTTTTATAAAGTGATTGTGCATTTTAACCAAAGGCAGATTGCAGCGAGGCATGATGGTAAAGGGCATAAGGATAGACACCACATTCTAAGCGAACAATGAAAACTTAGAAATGTGCAAGTTTTATCAGTAAAGTTTTTAATAGCAGAGCATTCAAGGCAACTTCATGAATAGGACCAATTCACTGTCCAGATAAGACGGATGCATGCCCAGACGCGCGATCATGTGTTAGTTTGGTTTGGCAGTGACCTGGAGGAGAACTTAGTGGCCAGGTGTCTGGTTGCTAAGTGATACAGGAGAGTGAGTTAGCCAAAAGGGGAGGGTACGTCTGGATTCTATGGACTAATGAAATACCATTATATCACAGGATAAGGTGCAATTGGCTGAAGTATATGACAGGTGTTATTAATGATTTATGCATACTAAGGATGGTTGATTCAAAGTTAATGAAAAGTGGTGGAATTTGATAAGAAAAGTGTATAATTGATCTATCTTGAAGTCAGAATTCATCAGGGAGGTCAGGCTGCTCTATGTCTGGAAAGGCCCAGGACTCTTTGGTGACTTCTCCCTGCGACTGCTGCTCAAATAAAAGATATGTCATTAAACTGGGACACTGGCTTTCGTGAGTCTTGTATTGTCTGAAGTTTCAGTGCTAACAATCTACACACTGCTTTAATATACCCCACATTTAAATGTGGCAAAGGATAAGAGAATATATTAGTCTGAAATTTAATCCAATGACTCTTCGCAGTTGAAAACAGAGGGAAACAATGAGGACAAATCTAAGTGCCCATTAATGCCACTTGTCAATGCAGAGTATTATATGGTGTGTGGGGGAACATTCTACCCAGTGATACAGACAGCCAGGGATAGCCATGCCCATGTTGGATGTAGCTCTCCCTGTGTGAGGCAGTTCACCTGCCGGCAGTGGGAGGATGATGCTGTCTCAGGGACAGAGCTGGGAAGAGGGTCACTGGGGGTTGAAGTGGGCTGGAAGAGGGAAAACTCATTCATCAGTTTCCCAGAACCTCCTGGCATTGGCACTGCCCTGCGGCTCAGTCATGTGGGTGAAACCTGGCATCAGGCACCTAAAGGCGATGGAGCCTTGGCCTCTCACACAATGCAGCTGCCCGTTACAGGTCTCTGCATCGGTGTACAACGTGCTGTAACTAACTGACCAAACAGTCAGCTGCATTTGTTTGCATCCTATGGCAACTGAGTTTGCAGTGCAGTCACTCAATACCCAGAATGGCGGAGCAGGTTCCAAGGACTGAGCCCTGCTCTTATTCCTGGACGGGCACGAAGGTAGAATCTTATTACCTCTTCTGTCGGCAAGACGTTCTGGTCCTGCCGATGTCAGTGGAATTTTGAATGACTCGCTGCATTTTACAGCCCCCCCCCCCCCCCCCCCACCCCCCCCACTCCCCCTGCCATTTAGGACTGAGCTGAGGAGAAATTTCTTCACCCAGAGGGTGGTGAATCTGTGGAATTCACTACCACAGGAAGTAGTTGAGGCCTAAACATTGTGGCTGGAACTTTACCAACTCGCCCGCCATGGCAGTTTGAGTGGGCAAGGGGCGGACCATGGAAAGGTCCGATGACCTCGGGTGGGATTTTCCGGTTTCGGGGCCAGCGCGGCCGGAAAATCCCGCTCTGTGTGTTTTCAGGAAGCAGTTAGATGCAGCACTTAGGACAAAGGGGATCAAAGGAAAGGTGGGATCAGGCTATTGAATTGGATAATTAGCCATGATCATAATGAATGGCGGAACAGGCTCGAAGGGCTGAATGGCCTCCTCCTGCTCCTATTTTCTATGTTTCAATGTTTCTGATTTGCTGTGCCTTTCAGAGGCCTCAGCAGGTCCCTCTGTTTGATTCTGATTTCAAACATGTTTGTGTTGGAAGCTTTGCCATGAAGCAATTTAATATTCTCTATGGTGAAATTTTGATACTTTGTTGCCTGACAAATAAAGAGCGAGAGAGAGAAACAGAAAGAAGCAGAGATAGAGAGATAGGGAGAGAGAGAGAGGGAGAGAGGGAGAGAGTGAGAGATAGAGAGAGAGATAGAGAGAGACAGAAAGAGAGACAGAGAGAGAGAGAGATAGAGAGACACAGAGAGAGGGAGAGAGATAGACAGAGAGAGGGGGGAGATAGAGAGACTGAGAGGAGAAAGACAGAAAGATAGAGATAGAGAGACTGTGGTGAACCATCGTTGGTTCCCACTGGATAGTACTGAGCCAGGGTCTGGCCAGTACTACAAGGATGTACATATGTTACTGTTGGGTTGTGCTACTTGTTGCTGTTGGGGTTAGGGTGGGGTTGTTACATCTTTGTACTGTAGTGTTGTGGTACATCCCAGTCGGGCTCCGCCTCCTGGGAGAGGTATAAAGGTCCCTGCTCTGGCTGGGACCCCTCAGTCTGGGATCGTGTATATAATTATTCGCTGCTTCATTGCAGTAAATAAAAGCCTTTATTTCCCGAGCATCTAGCCTCGTGTTTGATAACGCGCATCAGAGACAGAGAGAAAGATACAGAGATAGAGAGAGAGAGAGGGAGGAAGAGAAATGTACTGAGGAACAAACAGGGGGAAGGAGGGATCGGGTGGGAGAGGAAGAGAGGGCTGCCCCCACAGGACGGAAGAATATGGAAGTGAGAAGCTGAAGGAATGAAGATGGAATAAACATGAGTCTGAATGTCGAGCTGGAGATCACAAAGGAAACTCAGAAAGCAAAGCAGAGTGAGTAAGATATCCTGAGAAAACAGAAAAATATTCCAAAGTGAAAGTTTATTTATCAGTGTCACAAGTAGGCTTACATTAACACTGCAATGAAGTTACTGTGAAAATCCCTTAGTTGCCACACTCCAGCACCTGTTCGGTTACACTGAGGGAGAACTTAGCATGGCCAATGCACCTAACCAGCACATCTTTCGGACTGTGGGAGGAAACCGGAACACCCGGAGGAAACCCACGCAGACACGGGGAGAATGTGCAGATTCCGCACAGACAGTGACCCGAGGCTGGAATTGAATCCGGGTCCCTGGCTCTGTGAGACAGCAGTGCCAACCACTGTGCCACCGTGCCGCCCTACTGTGGAAGAGACACTGAGCCAAAGAAGATATTGGGAGGGTGAATCAGCAACTCAGTCACAAACAGGGAGCTCGAAGGAGAGTCTTAGAGGTGAAAAAGAACTTGAAAGATAGAAGGAGAAAGAGAAATTGAAAAGATGACAAGCGAGCGGATAAATGATAGAGGCAAAGTCTAATCCAGGAAGATTGACTTTTAGCTGGAGGTCTCAGCTACTGTGGAAGTAGGTTCTGGTATATACAGGGTTAATGGGGGACTGTGGGCTTTCTTGCTGAAGGGAAATGAGGGGGTACAAGAGGTCTGATGGAGGGCAGGCAAGAGGGGTTCCTTTTCCTCCAACGGAATCGGGAAGTGTTGGAAATGCTCAGCGGGTCTAGCGACATCTGTGTGGAGAGAAACAGAGGTCAGTGACCCTTCATCAGAACTAGTACAGATCGTGGACCTGAAGTGTTGAGCCCACAGATTCTACCTGCTGGAGAATTTCCAGCATTTTCTGTTTATATTTCAGATTTCCAGCATCTGCCAGTATGGTTAGTTCCATTTTAAAATAAGAACATATTTATTATTCAATGCAAGATGTGTATTTCCTGTTATAAAACCCACCGGAGTATTTTGCCATTTTTTAAACTTGGAAATGAAACCAGGAGTCATGTGCCAACAAAATATGTCAGTGTTTGTTCAAGATATTCTCATTTATGCATGGGATTGTTGCTTGCAGTGCTTGTTCAAGTCTTTGGGATGTCGCTGTTGGATATTGCATACGGCTAGGTTGAAAGCAGAGAATCTGGCTGCGTAATGTGAATGACCATGTTGTGTGTAATTGTCTGATAAAACCGTGGTTGTAAAGTGCATCATAAAACCTGAGCTTTTGGTGGACTTTGTAAATAAAGGCACAGAGTACCAAAGCCATAAGGCTCTGCTAAACCTATAGGAAACCGTTCGGCCCCATTATGACTATGGTTGGCAATTCTGAGCAGCTGAGTGTGAGGGGAAAGATTAAAAAGGGGGGAATAAAGGGTCCAGAGACCAGAGAAGCACTAGAACCTCCCAGGACCAGCGTGCAACCAGAATATCACCGTATCTCCTCATTCAGTTCCCTTCTTTCTCTTTCTCCTTACTTTTTCCTCTTGTTTATTTCACCAAATCCCTTCTCTCCTCATGTTCCTCATTCTTTGCAACCTCTCCTCCTTTTTTCTCACCAATGCATTTTCTCCAAACCCCAGCCATGGCAATGACACCCCTCCCCGGTCGGAGTGCGGAGAGTGGGCAATGAGAAGCGACGGCGCTCGGTGATGGGGCTGATAGTGGAGGCCCGGGGGGACAGACAGGGTAAGAAATGGTGAGAAAGGTTCAGAGTTGGCTCTACAAAGAACAAAAAGAACAAAGAAATGTACAGCGCAGGGACAGGCCCTTCGGCCCTCCAAGTCCGTGCTGATCAGGATGCCCTAACCAAACTACAAAAAAGCTGTGAGGTGGCGGGTGGCGGGGGGGGGGGGGGGGGGGGGCACGGGAGGCTGGGGCCGGGCATGCTTAGGGGCCAGCAATCGGGCAGTGGTGGGGGGGGGGGGGTGTGAGGGGGTGAGAGGGCCGGCGATGCGGGGATCGTGCTGCTGGGCAGCGATCGGAAGGCCAGCGGTGCGGGGCTACTGCGCACGCGCTCAGTGCTGACAGATCGGCCCATGCGCAATGGCCCACTCAGCGCTATGCTGCCAGCCTCTCCAGCGGGAATAAGCCCCAGCCACTGATTTCTAACGTGATTCACGCTGGTGCACTCTGCAATGCCCAGAGTGTGAGAGATTCTCCTCCAAACTCCCGCTGAAGAAACCAACGTGATTTACTCCAGTTTTCATGCAAATTCGACACTTGGAATTTTTTGGGAGAATTCCACTCTGTGTGTGTCACAACATTCTCTGTGTCCCGTTGTTCCTGAGCAGCTGATTGGAGAAGCAGTCACCAGACTCCTAAACCCTCCCCCCAATCCTCTCCCCACTTTCCCCCAAACCCTCCCCTACCATTTCAGGGGGATTAGCAGGATATATATGTGGGGTTACGGGGATGGGTTGGGATTGTTGCTGGTGCATGCTCGATGGGTCAAATGGCCTCCTTCTGTGCTGTAGAGATTCAATGAATGTAGCTGCACATTTTTCCAGTCAGGGAATTGCACTTGGGTAGCACGGTGGCACAGTAGTTAGCGCTGCTGCCTCACAGCACCAGGGACCCGGGTTCAATTCTGGCCTCGGTCACTCTCTGTGCGGAGTTTGCACGTACGCCTTGTATCTGTGTGGTTTCCTACGGGTGCTCCGGTTTCCTCCCACAGTCCAAAGATGTGCAGGTTAGGTTGATTGGCCATGCTAAATTCTCCCTCAGTGTCAGGGGGATTAACAAGGTAAGTATGTGGGATATGGGGATAGGGCTCAGTACAGACTTGATGGGCTGAATGGCTTCCTTCTGCACTGTAGGGATTCTATGATTTCCCCCTACCCTCATCTTATTGTCCCCCAATCTTCCCTCCCCCCCAGTCCTCCTCTACCACCTCCCAATCCTCCCCCACAATGCTCCTACCTCCAGCCCCTAATCTTCCCCCCAACCCTCCCCTAATCCTCTGCACCCTCTCCCACCATCCCCCAATTCTTCCCCTTCCCCCATCCCTCACCGCACCATCCCTTCCCCCAATCCTGGGGTGACCCCATTCCCCACCATCTCCAATCCCCATCTCCCGCCATCCCCCATTCCCTCCATCCCTCCCAATCCCATCGTGCAGTCACTGCAGCTTTTGCATCAAGCAGTTTGTCGGTGGAATGGGTTCCACTGCAAGTTGTGTTTCAAAGGAGTGAAAGACAGAGTGTGCTGAGGAAGATGACAAGCTATCTCCTGGCATACTATCAAAGGTTTCAGCGATAGTGGCTTGTAAGTTGGCAAAGCTGTGTTACTGGCTACGACAAACTGTCTGAAGGATTCCTAATGTAAGGGACCACAGGATAAAGTGCTGGGGGGAAAGCACAGACTGAAATGTCACTAATTCTACGTCAATCCTGGTGTGGCCAAAGTTATTTGTTTGTTAAAAGCAGGGGCTTTAACACAGTTCATTCCTGCCTCCTGAAAAGAGGTGTTTGCTCCCTTCTCATTTCCTCCTTGTCAGGCTGACTTGTTTGAAAGGTCTAGGATCAGACTTGCCAGAACTTAGCGGAACGCCAGACACTTAGTAACCAGGTCACATGAATGAACTACAGCGACCCTCACATCTCCAAAATATATATAAAAACAACAAACTTTGTTCTTATGAAGTGTAATTTATGGATTTTCTCACAGTGTGTGTGTTTGCACATTCATTCGTGGGACATAGGTGTTGCTGGCTGGCCAGCATTTATTGCCCATCCCTAGTTGCCCTTGTTCAGAGGGTAGTTGAGAGTCAACCACATTGCTGTGGCTCTGGAGTCACATGTAGGTCAGACCAGGTAAGGACGGCAGATTTCCTTCCCTAAAGGTATTAGTGAACCAAATGGTTTATTTATTGATTAAGTAGGCTTACATTAACACTGCAATGAAGTTATAGTGAAAATCCCCTGGTCACCACACTCCGGCGCCTGTTCGGATACACTGAGGGAGAATTTAGCATGGCCAATGCACCCAACCAGCGCGTCTTTCGGACTCTAGGAGGAAACCGGAGGAAACCCACGTAAGCACGGGGAGAACATGCAGATTCCGTGCAGAGAAGCCAAGAATCGAACCCGGGTCCCTGGCACTGTGATGCAGCAGTGCTAACCACTGTGCCGGCAATAATACCACTAGGCCATTGCCTAGGGTGCTTTTAATGCTGTCTGATTACATCTGTAAACTAATATTGATCACTTAAGTCCTTATATTTATGTGCTAACACCCACCATGTTGAAAATAAATTAGTCATGCAATGTGAAATTGTTAAATAGAAACAGAAAATACTGGAAACACTCAGCAGGTCTGGCAGCGTCTGTGGAGATTTTTCTTCGGGACAATTCCGAAGGGGAGTCACACTGAATTTGAAACAACCAGCAGGATTTTACAACCTCGCTTGAACAAGACCGGAAATTCCCGCCCGAGGTCAATGGACATTTCTGTTGTCCGCCCCTCGCCCGCTCCGATTCCGTGGTGAGTGAGGTGGTAGAATTCCGGCGGTTAACTCTGTTTCTCTCTCCACAGATGCTGCCAGACCGGCTGAGGTTCTCCAGCATTTTCTGTTTTTATTTTAGATCCCCAGCATCTGCAGTATTTTGCTTTTATTTCAGTGAAATTGTTGAACCCCATCGACAGATTATTGCAGGAGTGAGATGGGTAACGTTCAGCGGCGCATGTCCTTCAAGCTGTTTATAAAATGGCCATTTTTGGAGCGCAGGAAGCTCTGCTGAAAAAGATGTTTTTTTGTGTCAGTCCCTAAAACCTAAAGAGCTTCTTTATTATCACAAACATTATGGGGTCAGGTAGGCAAGAAATCACCAGCAACTTACAGCGTTAGCAACCCATGGGGTCATTACATGTTTCAATTCTCTTCCTGCACCTAGTGGTGCACTAAGGCAGACTTTCCTCTGTTTCCATAACTAGTTATTCCTGAAACAGGTCACAGCACCAGGATTTGATTCCCCGCTTGGGTCACTGTCTGTGTGGAGTTTGCATGTTTTCCCCGTGTCTGCGTGGGTTTCCTCCAGGTGCTTTGGTTTCCTCCCATAGTCCGAAAGATGCGCTCGTTAGGTGCATTGGCCATGCTAAATTCCCCCTCAGTGTACCCCAACAGGCACCAGAGTGTGATGATTAGAGGATTTTCACAGTAACTTAATCGCAGTGTTAATGTAAGCCTACTTGTGACACTAATAAATAAACTTTAAACTTAGTCTGTCGCCAGGGGTTCATATCTTGAGGGGTGTCACTCCACATCAAGCGTCGCTGACCAGGAGTCTCTCCCACTCTTACTGCCAGCCATTGGCGTGTTTGGAAGGATTTACAGGCTGATACTAAACCTGTTTGGCCGCTTTATGAATGCACCTTCCTTGGATATCAAATCCTGGGGTGGGACTCGAACCCAGAGCTTCTGGCTCAGAGACCGGGACGCTAACCCACTGCACCACAAGATCTCTGGTCATTATGTGTGGACCCCTCGATATCTCTGATGTTTTCTCTTTGTTTGCTATTGATGGAGCGTAGGAAGAGCTGGAGGAATTTGAGTGGAATAACACCAGGCAGCAGGTCGTCCTGAGCTGAATTGTTGAGCCAGTGACCCCGTTTACAGGCACAGTCCTGGGGCAGACTGAATGGGTGATAACTGACCCTTGACTCCAGCCTCACCCACTCTCACTGGCTGCATTTCTAAAGCAGACCAGCTCGGTGCAAAGAGTCAGTTTGATTCAGTTGGATTGCAGGATTTCCCATGTTTATCCCTTCAGTGGCTGACACAGGGGTAACTCTGAACAAGCTGACACAACACCACTAAACAGAAGCAATTTCCCACATTACAGCGTGTACAGCAAGTGACTGCTGATTGACAGGAAGAAGACTGAATCGCAGATCAGCTGTCTCGGACATGCCCTCAGTCCCACCGCCCACACTGTCTCACCCATGCCCCCTGACCCAGCACCCACACTGTCTCACCCATGCCCCCTGACCCAGCACCCACACTGTCTCACCCATGCCCTCAGTCCCACCGCCCACACTGTCTCACCCATGCCCCCTGACCCAGCACCCACACTGTCTCACCCATGCCCTCAGTCCCACCGCCCACACTGTCTCACCCATGCCCCCTGACCCAGCACCCACACTGTCTCACCCATGCCCCCTGACCCAGCACCCACACTGTCTCACCCATGCCCCCTGACCCAGCACCCACACTGTCTCACCCATGCCCTCAGTCCCACCGCCCACACTGTCTCACCCATGCTCCCTGACCCAGCACCCACACTGTCTCACCCATGCTCCCTGACCCAGCACCCACACTGTCTCACCCATGCCCCCTGACCCAGCACCCACACTGTCTCACCCATGCTCCCTGACCCAGCACCCACACTGTCTCACCCATGCCCCCTGACCCAGCACCCACACTGTCTCACCCATGCCCCCTGACCCACCACCTACACTGTCTCGCCCATGCCCCCTGACCCAGCACCCACACTGTCTCACCCATGCTCCCTGACCCAGCACCCACACTGTCTCACCCATGCCCCCTGACCCAGCACCCACACTGTCTCACCCATGCTCCCTGACACAGCACCCACACTGTCTCACCCATGCCCCCTGACCCAGCACCCACACTGTCTCACCCATGCCCCCTGACCCAGCACCCACACTGTCTCGCCCATGCCCCCTGACCCAGCACCCACACTGTCTCGCCTATGCCCACTGACCCACCACCACACTGTCTTTCCTTCACTGCCAGCTGATAAGAAGTGTCGGACAGAGTGGGACTAAAGCAATTGAAGCAGCGTAACATAAACAGTATTCAGTCACCACTAACCACTAACCCAAACAGTATCACAGAGTGGTTACAACACAGAAAAAGGCCGTTCAGCCCTTCACGTCTGCACCAGCTCTCCACATGAGTGATTTGCCTTGTGCCATTCCCCCGCCGTCTCCCTAGCCCTGCACATTCTCCCTCTTCAGACAACCACCTAACTCCCTCCCAAATGCTTCAATTGAACTTGTCTCCACCACAGTCTTGGGCAGGGCATTCCAAGGAATAGTTATCACTAAACTAAACAGGGCAGTTACCACTAACTACAAACCTAAACAGGGAACAGTTAGCACTAACCTGAATAAGTTGTTATCACTGACCACTACAGTCACCGTTAACTTGAACAGTTAGCAAGAAGCATGGACCTGAATGTGGAGTGAGATACCATTCACTTAAAAAGGTAAAAGATTTTCCCGCCAGCTACTACTAGCCTGAGCAAAGTACATACCTATCAAAGGACAAAGTCCAGTTTGTGTGACAAATATCCTCAGAGTATTACCTTGCTGTGGTGGCTTCACCTGAGGGGTGACACTGCTGTTCAGTGGTGTCAAGAATGTGTGCACCCATCAGGGTAGTCTGCAGCTCTTAGCACACTCAGCCTGCACCCGAAACCTTAACTTGCCTCTTTCTCTAGTCTAAACGATGTGTAATTCCAGCGGTTTTTGTCTTTTCAAAATTGTGGATTTACATAGAAACATAGAAGATAGGAGCAGGAGGAGGCCATTCGGCCCTTCGAGCCTGCTCCACCATTCACCACCATCATGGCTGATCATCCAACTCAATAGCCTAATCCTGCTTTCTCCCCATAACCTTTGATCCCGTTCGCCCCAAGTACTGTACCTAGCTGCCATTCAATGTTTTGGCATCAATTATTTCCTGTGGTAATGAATTCCACAGACTCACCACTCTTTAGGTGAACAAATGCCTCCTCATCTCCGTCCTAAATGGTCTACCCTGAATCCTCAGACTGTGGATGGAAATGAGAATCATAAAAACTTACAACAGAGGAGGAGGCCATTTGTCCCATCATGCCTGTGCCTGTTCTTTAGAAGAGAGATTCAGTTAGTCCCATTCCCTCACTCTTTGCTACATTGCTACATTTTAAGAAAGTATTTCATTGGCTGTAAAGTGCCAAAAAGCATCCAGTGGCCAGGAAAACGCGAGATAAATGGAGGTTTTTTATTCTCTAGTGACCTACAGATTTTTCCCCTTCGAGTATTGATCAGAACTTCACAAAGTATTGGAGCAAGAATAGACCATGCAGCCTGCCGAGACTGACTACGGTCATGGCTGATCTTGGGTTTCAACTCCATTTTCCCCTCCGCTCCCCAAATCCCTGAGAGACCAAAACTCTGCCCATTCCAGCATTCAATATATTCAGCAATGGAGCGTCCAAACCCTCTGGGGTTGAGAATTCCAAAGACTCACAACCCTTTGAGTGAAAAAATTTCTCCTCATTTTACTCCCAAATGATTAGCCCCTTATCCTGAGCTTGTGAACCCCATGTTCCAGCTTCCTCATGTTGCTCTCAAAGTCAGGTCAACTGATACCATGGACAAAAACACTCAAACTCTCAAATTATTGTACAACAAATCTATTTTACTCTATCAATTTACCAGAAAATTACATCATCCATCAAACTTTGTTATACACAAAGTAACTAACCTCTGACCTACTTCATTATACACAAAGTATCCAATAGGTTTCAACATTTCACAAAATATCTAACTTCATGACTTGCACTTCGAGACACTACCCGAGGTGAGACAAACTGATCAGAATCACTGCTGATGTGTTTTGTTCCAACGCCTCCGAGTCCCAGGCTCAGGGTCTTGCTGCTCTTTCTATGGTGGTTAATCCCAGGTTACTGCGGCCGATATCTCTTTGTCTCTTCTTCCTACACAGATCCTGCTTGCTCTGACCATGTTTCCAGTCACATACTCTCAGGACAGACACTAATTAATCATTGTCTTTTTTTGTCACGAATACTGAGAGTCATGCCTCTGTCAGGGGGTTGTAATTCCCTCAGGAACATGGCACATGAGTCTGTGTTCGATCACTGTCTGTTCAAGTCATAGCAACAGCCTCTGTCTACTCAATTCCTGTGTTGGTTCCATAGCTGCACATCCTGTTCTTTGCTGCTCCTACAGTCCTTAGCCTGATAGAGAATTAGCCTATTAACCATCAGGCTTTGCTGGTGTCTTTATGAATACCCATCAGGCTTTGCTCGATCAGAGGGAACAATCTCAATTTCAATTCTCTTTTGAATCTACTTTCACCAGCCGCTCAGGCAGTTCATTCCTAATCGGAATGACCCACTGCATAAAACAGTTCTCATTTTACCCAGTTCTTTTTCCAATGACTTAATAATCATAGAATCCCTACAGTGCAGAAAGAGGCCATCCGTTCCATCGATTGCACTGACCACAATCCCACCCAGGGCCTATTCCTGTAACCCCACATATTTACCCGACTAGTCCCCCTGACACTTGGGTTAATTGAGCGTGGCCAATCAACCTAACCCGCACATCTTTGGACTGCGGGAGGAAATCGGAGCACCCGGAGGAAACCCACGCAGACACGGGGAGAACGTGCAAACTCCACACAGACAGTGACCCGAGGCCAGATTTGAACCCGGGTCCCTGGTGCTGTGAGGCAGCAGTGCTAACCATTGTGCCACCGTGCTGCCCTGACTGTGTGTGCTCTTTAGTTACTAAACCTCCAGCCAGTGGAAACAGTTTCCCCTTATTTGCTCTCATAATTCTGGACTCCTATTAAATCTCTCCTTAATCCAAGGGGCAGCAGGAGAGAATAAAACTAAACAAGCAGCATCTGTGACTGCAAGTTATCTCATCGGCAGATGTTACAGATTGCCTCGCTGCTCCCTCGCCTTGCCATACAGAAATTGGACAGACGGTTTGGCTAAGGTTTAATGGAGCACTCTGAAACTCAATAAGCCTTATTCTCAGAGGCCCGTGATCAGAGCAATGTCAAGAGCCTGAAGCATACCACAGTTATTTCAATCATTCAACATCTCCCCTCTGCTGTCGACTTAATTTCAGAGCAGCAACAATTATGTGCTGCAGCCCCCAGCCTGGCTGAGGTACTGTGTACAACACAAGTCCTGAAGGCATTGCAGGGCTGTTATTATGAGAGAATTATTCAGAGAATGAGAAATAGCCTATATGTGATACATTGTATAAATCGAACAGAATGTTGGATATTTACCATTGACTCTTAAATGTCTCCATCAATGCCTGAATCTGCAAGCTCTTGTGGATCAGCAACTGAATGTATAGTGATTCAAGTTTCAGACAAAGGTGTGCGGGTTGGGTGGATTGGCCATGATAAATTGCCCCTTAGTGTCAGGGGAATTAGCAGGGTAAATATATGTGGTTACCGGGATAGGGCCTGGGTGGGATTGTGGTCAGTGCAGGCTCGATGGATCAAATGGACTCCTTCTGCACTGTAGGGATTCTATGATTATCACCAGAAGCCCAGATTTGAGTGATTTGGCTGATCTGGTCAGACATCAAGCCCTCTGCCTGAATGGTAAGGCCCAATGTGCCAAAACTGTGTGTCAATAGTGGCACAGTGGCACAGTGGTTAGCATTGCTGCCTCACAGTGCCAGAGACCCAGTTCGATTCCGACCTTGGGTAACTGTGTGGAACCTGCACGTTCTCCACGTGTTTGCGTGGGTTTCCTCCGGGTGCTCCGGTTTTCTCCCACAGTTCAAAAGACGTGCTGGTTAGGTGCATTGGCCATTCTAAATTCTCCCTCAGTGTACCTGAACAGGCGCCGGAGAGTGGTGACTAGGTGATTTTCACAGTAACTTCATTGCAGTGTTAATGTAAGCCTACTAGTGACACTAATACATAATTACTGGGCCGCAAGACTCAGTGACATCGAGCAGGTGAGGAACAGACAGCTCAGCAGCAAAACAAGAGAGGACATCGGGGCATTGAGATGTTGCATTATGGGTCTGCATGCCATTGTAATGAAAAGGTGCTCAGCACAGCAAGGACTAACATGGGACCACCCATTGTATGACATATGGAGCCACATGGTAAGAGACTGAGAGAAAGTTCTAGAAGCAGCCTGTGTGGGAGAGACAGCGCCATGCATGACATTAACTGGGATCTGTGAATAATTAAAGATTAACAATAAATGGTTCATATTTGTAATGACTTCAATTGGGCCATTGAGGTTGGCCTATTGGAGTATAAACTCCCTGATTATGGATCCAATTGATGGGCCAATCAGGGAGTCTTTGCCTTGTATTTAACCTGGAGTGTCAGTTCCTCTGACACTCCCGGAGGTAGACTGCTGACTGATAGCACTCTGTGTAAGCTGTTAGAGTTTGTAAATAAAGGGATTTTGGTGAAGGGACTTCCACCTCTGCAGACTTATTACAATGTTTAAACATACAAGTCTCAACATCTCATCACTGAGACATCAAACAAACCCATAATACAACAGCAACCACTGCCGTGAGCTAAAGGGGACTTGGAGAATGGGAGTACTAAGAGGGGGGTGGAAGGGGGAGTAGTGACTAGGTGATGGAGAAGTGACCCCGGGTTGGAGGCAGTGATCAGGAGTGGGATGGGGAGCAGTGACCTAGGTATTGTAAACGTGAGTCTGGGAAACTGCTCTTGCTGCTCCAAGTCGGACATTTGGCTACGTGTACGAAATTAACTTGTTGGCTGCAGCTTACAGTTCTCCTTTCAGCACAGCCAGTTAGGCCGCATGTGGACTGGAGTTTCCTGAGTGCGTGGCTGTCTATCCGATCCTGTCGGCCTCAAACCGGGTTCCATTCCAGCCTGGGGTGATTGTCTGTGTGGAGATTGCATATTCTCCCCGTTTCTCCGTGGGTTTCCTCCGGTGCTCCAGTTTGCTCCCACAGCCCAAAGATGTGCAGGGTGGATGGATTGGCCATACTAAATTGCCCCTCGTGTCAGGGGGATTAGCAGGGTAAATACTGGGGTTATGGGAATGGGGCCTGGGTGGGACTGTTGTCAGTGCAGTCTCGATGGGCCAAATGGCCTTCTCTGCACTGTAGGGTTTCTACAATAAGCAGTTCTTCCATTTTTTTGCCAAAAATATACTTTATCCATAAAATTGATCGAAGTAGATTTCATAACAACTGAAGGCTGATAATCGTGCAGTTTCTTTCAATACAGGATAGCAATCTGCACTTCCAGTTACACCTTCTATTTACTATTCTGATACATCGATAGAATCCTTACAGTGCAGAAGGAGGCCATTCAGCCCATCAAGTCTGCACCAAATCTCAGACAGAGAATCTTAACCCAGGCCCTCTCCCCATAACCCCACATATATACCTCGCTAATCCATGTAACCTACACATTTTGGAACACTAAGGAGCAATTTAGCACAGCCAATCCCCTTAACCCACACATCTTTGGACTGTGAGAGGAAACCGGAGCAGCCGGAGGAAACACAAGCAGAGACGGGGAGAACGTGCAGACTCCACACAGACAGCGACCTGAGGCTGGAACTGAACCCGGGTCCCTGGTGCTGTGAGGCAGCAGTGCTAACCACTGTGCCACCATGCCTGCGGTCCTTGTGGTGGTGGAGTCACTGACGGGGCCTCTTCCTAGATATCACCAGCTTTCAGAATAAAGAGGGATAGAGCCAGACTGCTCAGGGTTGATATCAAAGAGTAATTAATTCTTCACTGAAAAGGTGAGGAAATTTCTCCCCAAAAAGCCTATTGAGGCAGGTGGCAACTGGAAATATTGAACCTGAGTTTGATCAGGTTTTGTTCTGAATAATGATGTCGCGGGTAGACGGAGTTATGATGCAGATCAGACAATGATAGAATTAAATTGGATCTTAAGCTGAAAACTGGCCTTTGAGTCCAAAATGGATTCCTCCCACTTCCCAGTCTTGTTTGGAGACCAGCGCCCAAGCATTTTGCTGTCTTCACTCGAATCCCACTAAACCAGGAGAAGCTTCCAAAACATAAATACAAATCTATAAACCCCCAGGAAGAGAAAAGCGATTTGTACTGAGCCAACCTCGTTATACAACAACCTGACCTACAGAAAAAACACAATCAATTTGCCAAAACTGGTCAAGGGTTCTGAATCGCGGGTAAAGGGAGAACTCGATTTATTTAAAGTCACTGGCCTTTGACAATAATTCAATCTCACAGGAGGTCCTGCTCTGAGTTTGCTGCCGTTTCACTGCGAACATCATCTGGAAACATCGCTTTCATCCTGTTCCCCTGAACAGTCATTTCCAATTCCCTGCTTGCTTTGCAAAGGAAGCAATCGCTTTCATAACATAAATACGTCTTGACTTTCTCCTTCAATGAGTTTGGGGATTATAATCAATACGCCAGCCAAGGCGATGTTAGTCAGTGACATTACAATGCTGCTTCAATTTTAACATTATTGGATAACATTAATTTTTAGCACTGCTGCCTCACAGCGCCAGGGATCTGGGTTCAATTCCAGCCTCGGGTCACTGTCTGTGTGGAGTCTGCACAGTCTCCCCGTGTCTGCGTGGGTTTCCTCCGGGTGCTCTGGTTTCCTCCCCCGTCCGAAAATATGCGGGTTAGGTGGATTGGCCGTGCTAAATTGCCCCTTAGTGTCAGGGGGACTAGCCAGGGTAAATGTATGGGGTTACGGGGATAGGGCCTGGGTAGGATTGTGGTCAGTGCAGACTCGATGGGCTGAATGGCCTCCTTCTGCACTGTAGGGATTCTATGATTCTAAACTGCTTGTACTACGGGCTAAACCTGGAGCAGGAGGTCCACGTGCAAACTGCACGTGAATTATTTTCCAGAATGCAGGATCAATATATCATTTGCAGCAGAGTGAATGTTAGCCGAGGCTGCACTTACTGGGCGGAACTTTACAGCCTCACTCGTTCCAAAACCATAAAATCCCGCCCGAGGTCAACGGGCCTTCCCCTGGTCCGCCCCTCGCCCACTCCGATTCCCGTGGCGGGCGGGGCGGTGAAATTACGGCCTCTGTGCCCAGCATCGGGTGAAATGACTTTATTTAATAGTTAATTCTGTAAGAACGGTCTGAATTCAGTGCAAAGCCTGATGAGATGCTCAGTGACACTCCATGAGGAGGCACCTCATTCCGTGGTGTCACTTGTGGTGTGGACGGACGCTTGTCTCCAAGTCTGAAGCTCATGGCTGAGATTTTCCGGTCGCACCCGTCCCGAGACCGCCTGCCATCAATGCACCTTTAAACATTCCTTCAAATTGTCCGTCCCGCCCATGACGATTCCCGTGGCGTGCCGGGGCTGGCAAATTTATCCCCTGGCTTTAATGTCCCATTCCAAGGACCTGAGAACAAAATCCCAACGCAGTACAGCTGAAGGTGGCAGCTTTTTCTCGAGATGGTGAACGGTGACCCTGACCACCATCTTAAGTAAATGTAAAACAAACCCACGGCAAAGTTTATCCCTCAACCAACATCAGTAACACAGATCATCTGATCATTCAACTCAGTGCGGCCTTGCAATGTGTCACTTGATTGTAGTTTGAGTCATTTCAGGGACGTAGGTGTCATCGGCTAGGCCAGCATTTATTGCCCATACCTAATTGCCCTTGAGAAGGTGGTGGTGAGCTGCCTTCTCGAAATGCTGCAGTCCCTGAGGTGTAGGTATACCCAGAGTGCAGTTAGGGAGGTAGTTCCAGGATTTTGACCCAGCGACAGTGACTATACTCCAAATATTTTGGCTGTAAAATGCTTTCAGACATTCTGAGTTCATGGAAAGTCTATCTAACTGGAAATTCCTTCTTTCTTTCCCACTTCCTTACTGAGTAAATTGGAGTCCAAAGATGCGCGGGGTTAGGTTGATTGGCCATGCCAAATTGCCACTTAGTGTCCCAGGATGTGTAGGTTAGAGGGATTAGCGGGGTAAATATGTGGGATTACAGGGATAGGGCCTGGGTGGGATTGTTGTTGGTGCAGACTCGATGGGCTGAATGGCCTCCTTCTGCACCGTAGGGATTCTATGATCGATTTGTCACTTTCTGATCAACTTCCGTGGCATGGCCAAAAGCCCGCTGTGCTGAATACTACCCAGCTGCCTACACTTTCCTCGCAACATTCCTGGATTACCAGTAACTGGCTCCCAGAATCCAGACAAACATAAGTGATGGACCACTGTTAAGCTCTGAAGAGGGAGGAGGGCAGTTACATTTCACACACAAGGTGGTAGATATATGGAATGGACTGCCCACTGATGGGGATGGTGTTGGCAGAGGGATTTGCCAGAGACAACAACTAGAAGATGTGAGACAGGTTAATAAGTGGTCATACCGAACAGAAAGGTTTCACTGAACTCCCATTCCTACACATTCCTATGTAACATCCCAGGAGTCATTAATCACCTTGGAAAAGACAAACAATACCAACAACTTTCCAATGGGAACTTTATCATTTGTGTATTTTATATGTGGCAGCAAGACGCATAAATACCTCAATGAGATCAAATGGAGAACACAGTATCTCAGAATTTGCTGGTGTTGTTAACAATGTGGATAGTGGAGGGAGTCTGGGTGGGTTTTCTAGATGTCTATGAAAAGCTAAGGTTACAGGTATAAGTTCCAGGAAGGGAGTAAAGGATCAGTTTGAGGATAGTGTGAAGTTAAGGAGCAGGTGGGAATGAGAAACGGAATAATTAAACCCACAAATGGCCGGAGAATGATGTTGTGCACAGTTTATATTTTTGGAGTTTGATTAAAGTGCCTGGTGATGCCAACTGATCATTTTTATCTTGGAGGTTTTGTTATTATTTTTGGCCACAATATATGCACCATATTGTAATGATTGGTTGTTTCTGGAAGTTCGATGTATTGCACAATATGGTTGGAATTATAGCTGGAACTCACTGCCTGAAAGACTGATAGAGACAGAAAGCCTCATGGCATTTCATAGAATCCCTACCATGCAGAAGAGGCCATTTGGTCCATCGAGTCTGCACCAATTCTGACAGAGTATCTTACCCACGCTCCCTCCCCTGCCCTATCCCCATAACCCCATACATTTCTCAACGCTAATCCATTTAACCTACACATCTAAAGGACAATTTATCATGGCCAATCCACCTAACCAGCACGTCTTTGGACAGTGAAAGGAAACCGGAGCACCCGGAGGAAATCCACGTAGACATGGGGAGAACGTGCAAACCCCACACAGACAGTGACCCAAGGCTAATGTAGCGACCAACTAGATATCATTTAAGATCCATATCCTGTGGTGCTAAAGTCCTAAAGTAGATTAGGCCGTGTAGCTCTTTTTCAGTCAGCACAAGCCATGGGTGGTTTCCTTCTGTGGCACAGATTTTCTATGTTTCTAAGGTGAAGCAAACACATATATCATCTCCAAGGCACTTGCATAGCTTGATCAGATTATTTTAAAGTTTTTAAAGTTCATTCTTTAGTGTCACAAGTAGGCTCGTATAAACGCTGCAATGAAGTTATGGTGAAAATCCCCTAGTAGCTACACTCCAGTGCCTGCTCGGGTACACTGAGGGAGAATTTAGCATGGCCAACGCACCTAACCAGCACGTCTTTTGGACTGTGGGAGGAAACCAGAGCACCCAAAGGAAACCCCACGCAGATACGGGGAGGATATGCAAACTCCACACAGACAGTGACCCAAGCCAGGAATTGAACCCCGTCCCTGGTGCTGTGAGGCAGCAGCGTTAACCACTGTGCCACCGTGTCGCCCTTATACCTTGTGTGACAATGCATTCAGCAGAGCCATTGAAAATATTGGCCAGCCAACAATGGACTAACCCTGGGTGATGGATAATCTGCGTTAGTGATATTTGTTGACTGCTGTGTTTGGGATGAAGCTGTGATGGGCTGTGGGCCGTGGAGGAGCAGTGGTTCTGTTTAGTTTCTTTGACCCACTGCTCTATGGCCAGGAGCTTCTCAACTGTAGACTGACTGAAGGAGCTCACCTCAGTGTGAAGGCAGCTGGGAGAGTGAGCTGCCGTGCTTCATCACATGTGATGCTGCATCACAAAATAACCTGTGTGTGTAATTATTGGTGGCATAGTGGCAACGTCAGTGGATTTGTAATCCAGAGACCCTAGCCTAATCCTCAGGGGCCACAGTTCAAATCCCACAGCAGCTGCTGTAATTCAAATTCAATTAATTAAAAGGAAATCTGGAATTGTAAGATATTCCATGGTGACCCTGAGTCTCTCATCTATTGTTGGAAAAATCCATCTGGTTCACTAGTGTCCTCTAGGGAAGGAAATCTGCCGTCCTTACCTGGTCTGGCCTACATGTGACTCCAGAGCCACAGCAATGTGGTTGACTCTTAACTGCCCTCTGAAATGGCCACTCAGGTGAAGGGGAGTAATTAGTGATGGGTAATAAATGCTGGCCTTGCCAGCAATGCCCACATTCCATGAAAGGGTACATTTTTTAAAAATCCACATTCGGAGAAGAGCAAAGTATTTGTAAAATCAGTTGTGAATTCTGTTCACTGTTTAATATCTTTTTTGATGCTTGTCTGTGTCTCAAAATCCAACATTCCTTTCTCTTTCTGCACCTAATTGGTGGCGCGGTGACACAGTGGTTAGCACTGGTGCCTCATAGCGCCAGGGACCCGGGTTCGATTACCGGCTTGGGTCACTGTCTGTGTGGAGTTTGCACATTCTCCCCTCTATCCGCTCTCTTGTCATCTTTTCAATTTCTCTTTCTCCTTCTATCTCTCAAGTTCTTTTTCACCTTTAAGACTCTCTTTCAAGCTCCCTGTTAATGACTGAGTTGCTGATTAACCCTCCCAATATTTCCTTTGGCTCAGTGTCTCTTCCACTGTAGGGCAGCACGGTGGCACAGTGGTTAGCACTACTGCCTCACAGCGCCAGGGACCCGGGTTCAATTCCTGGCTTGGGTCACTGTCTGTGTGGAGTTTGCACATTCTCCCCGTGTCTGCGTGGGTTTCCTCCATGTGCTCCGGTTTCCTCCCACAGTCCAAAGATGCGCGGGTTAGGTGGACTGGCTATGCTAAATTGCCCCTTAGTGTCAGGGAGATCAGCAGGGTAAATGCATGGGGTTGCGGGAATAGTGTCTAGGGGGGATTGTGGTCGGTGCAGACTAGCCTCTATGGGCCGAATGACCTCCTCCTGCATTGTAGGTATTCTATGATTTGATCTGAATTCCTCCCACCTCGTTCCTCCATTTCTTTCCCTATTCTCCAGCCTCACGGACAGACTGTTTCTAAACTCCTAATGCCCTGTTGCTGCGCCACGTATCACCAACTCACAATCCCAGGAATAATTCATTTGTTTTTCTGCGTGAGTAGACAGTAACAGCTCAAGGATGGGTTTTCATCCAGAGGGTGATACACACACAGGATACAGAATGTAATGAATCACTCTGGGTGATATGGGCCCCACACTCAGGAGCACTGAGCATTCATAGGCAGATCGGTTACTGTTATCATCAGTCTCAGACTCACTCACCCTGCATTTCACGTGTCATTGGCAGGAAGTAACTGGCAAACCTAATGATGAAGAATTCACTCTCCCCTGACGGCCTTCCTGTGATGATGCAGAGCTGTGAGAGACAGTTTGTTTATTGGTAAAACTGCATCTGAATTGGGATTAATGGCTAAAGTCATTGACCAGAGCAAAATGTATTTCATGTGGAGACTCTGGTTGGGTCTGAGATGGTTGTGAGTTATCTGAGGCATTGGAATGATGTGCATTAACCCTCTCTATCCTTTACAAGCACATAGTTTTTATTTGATTTATGATGGTCACATGTATTAGTATACAATGAAAAGTATAGTTTCTTGTGCGCTTATACAAAGCATTCCGTTCATAGAGAAGGAAAGGAGAGGGTGCAAAATGTAGTATTACAGTCATAGCCAGGGTGTAGAGAAAGATCAACTTAATAGGCGGCACAGTGGTTAGCACTGCTGTCTCACAGCGCCAGGGACCAGGGTTCAATTCCTGCCTCGGGTCACTGTCTGTGCGGAGTCTGCACGTTCTCCCCATGTCTGTATGGATTCCCTCCGGGTGCTCTGGTTTCCCCCCACAGTCCAAAGATGTGCAGGTTAGGTTGATTGGCTATGCTAAATTGCCCCTTAGTGTCAGGGGGATTATCAGGATAAATGTGTGGGGTTATGGGAATAGGGCCTGGGTGTGATTGTGGTCAGTGCAGACTCGATGGGCTGAATGGTCTCTATTTGCACTATACGGATTCTATGATTCAATGAATCTGAGGTAGGTCCACTCAAAAGTCTGATGGTAGCAGGGAAGAAGCTGTTTTTGAGTCGGTCGGTACATGTCCTCAGACTTTTGTATATCATGTCTGCAATGAATGAAAGTCTTCCATTCTCCTGGAAGTATATCAGGACTAAACAGTTATCATGATTACCATGAATCATAAGATCTTACAGCACAGAAGAAGGTCATTGAGACCTGTTGTTGCAGTAAAATGACCTCCCACTTGGCCAGTGTAAGGTCAGAGATAATGGTGTCCACACTTCTTGTCTTAGTTATGTCACTGGTGGAGGCTGAGTATTAATGGAAATACCGAGGGGTCCCTCAGCTCCACCACACATTACTCAGAGAGACTTAAAATGTTCTGTCTATCCAGCCAGCTGGGAATAAAGGGGTAAATGTGATATTGAGAGGGTAAATTGCCATGGACAGAACAATCCTACAGAGACGGGCAGAATAAATGGGAATCTGAGGAGAAACCTCCTGAGGTGTGAAAAGTAAAGCTGCGATGATAAATACACAGGAAAACAATGAATGGAATTAGCATCATTGAATCCGGCTGTCTCAGAACGCCAGTCCAATTTGAGGATCCTGTTATTTTTGGCCAGCAGTCTAATTTACAGAATCCTGCAGTCTTAATGAACCCTCTGGCAGACTTGCATCTTGAGATGATTTGTACCTTGTTGCTTAACTCCGTATTAAACATTGGCTGGTTTAGTGAAGGAACCCATTCTGACATGGCAGTCTCTGCCGCACTTAGTTAATAAATTAGAGGAGAAGAATTAGGCCATTCAGCCCATCGAGTCCACTCTGCCATTCGATCATGGCTGAAAATGGCTGGGGATGCTCCTCATCCCCATTTTCCTGTCTTCTCCCCATAATCCTTCAACCCATTACCAATTAAAAATCTGTCTAACTCCTCCTCAAATTTACTCACTGTCCCAGCATCCACTGCACTTTGGGGTAGCGAATTCCACAGATTCACAACCCTTTGGGAGCAGTAGTTTCTCCTCAACTCTGTACTTGTTCTAGATGAAGATGCAGATGTAGGGGCGGCACGGTGGCACAGTGGTTCGCACTGCTACCTCACAGCGGGTAACAGTGTGAGAGTTTGCACGTTCTCCCAGTGTCTGTGTGGGTTTCCTCCAGGTGCCCCGGTTTCCTCCCACAGTCCAAATATGTGGGGGTCAGGTGGATTAAGCATGGTAAATGCATGGGGTTGAGGGGAGGGCCTGGGTGGGATGCGGTCTTGGAGAATCAGTGCAGACTTGATGGGCCAAATGGCCTCCTTCTGCACTGTAGAGATTCTATGGTTCTCTATTTCTGAAAGAATACAGTCTATAAATTTACCCCAGGAGTTTCAGAGCGTCTTGTTGCATTCTGAGAGTGTGCTGGTGTCACTGGAGGGGTGTTCCTGTGAGACCTATCATTTTGGTTGGATATCACTATCAATAAGGGACGTCTTCTGCTCATATCCAGGTAGACATAGCAAGATCCCAGGACCAGACAGACAGTGACAGCATTGTATTTAGTTTACTGCCATTGGATGATTCTTTGAAAGGTGGATTGAACACTCTGTCAGATTGAAATTACAGTTGAATGCCATTTTTTATTTAGTTCATTGGATGTGGGCATCGCTGCTTTTATTACTCATTCAGATTTGTCCTTGAGAAGGTGGTGGTGAGCTGCCTTCTTGAACCACTGCAGACTATGTGGTGCAAGTATACCCACACTGCTATTAGGGAGGAAGTGCCAGAATTTTGACCCAGTGACAGTGAAGAAACAGCAATACATTTTCAAGTCAGGATGGTAAGTAACTTGGAGGGAAACTTGCAGATGATAGTCTTCCCAGGTATCTGCTGCCCTCGTCTTTCTAGTAAGAAGTCTCACATCACCAGGTTAAAGTCCAACAGTTCTATTTGGAAAGCTCGTGATTCCAAATAAACCTGTTGGACTTTAACCCTGGTGTTGAGAGACTTTTTACTGTGCCCACCCCAGTCCAATGCCGGCATCTCCACATCATGGCTGGTCTTTCTAGGTGGTGGAGGTCACAATTTGGAAGGTGTTGCTGAAGGAGTCTTGGCAAGTTGCAGCAGTGCATCTTGCAGGTGATACACACTGCTGCCACTGTGCATCAGAGCATGTTTAAGATGTGGATGACCCACTTTGTCCTGGTTGGTGTCAAGCTCCTTGAGCGTTGTTGGAGCTGGACTCGTCCAGGCAAGTGAAGGATGAACAAAGCCTCCCTGATGGCCAGCAGGCAGATTTAAATGGGAGCTCGTGCAATGCATTAATGGGAAATGCCACGTGAAGATCCCACTAGATTTATTTAATTCATTTACTACATGGAGAATTTACAAATTCCAACACTGCTAATTTATCTAAAATATCTTTATGAAGCTTACTGTCCTGTGTAGATTACTAGTCCCATTTCAGCTTGATGATTATTTA
Organism: Mustelus asterias; assembly: GCF_964213995.1. NCBI lineage: Eukaryota > Metazoa > Chordata > Chondrichthyes > Carcharhiniformes > Triakidae > Mustelus > Mustelus asterias. Next base: position 43,148,167 of record NC_135813.1, read on the forward strand.
GATTACTTTGTATATTTGTGATGTAGTCTTTCACAGACAGGAAGATAAAGTAATGCAGACAATGCCGGAAATCGCAACAGGTCAACCAGTGCCTGAAAGAGAATTCAAAACAAGTACAGGGGGCGGCATGGTGGCACACTGGTTGGCACTGCTGCCTCACAGCGCCAGGGACCCGGGTTCAATTCCAGCCTTGGGTCACTGTCTGTGCGGTTTGCACATTCGCCCCGTGTGTGGGTTTCCACTGGGTGCTCCGGTTTCCTCCCACAGTCCAAAGATCTGCGGATTAGGTTGATTGGCTATGCTAAATTGACTCTAGCGTCAGGGGAGTGGCAGGGTAAATATATGGGGTTTCAGGAATAAGGCCTGGATCAGATTGCAGTCAGTGCAGACTCGATGGGCTGAATGGCCTCTTTCTGCACTGTAGGGATTTTATGATTCAGAGCTGGGGAAAATGAGGCAGAAAAACAGCTTTTATCCTCATTCCTTTCACAGACCTTTGCTTGCAGACCTCATTCCTTCTATAACACTGCCCCCATACACCCTCACCAGCTCTGTCCTCACGTAAAAACTGTTAATTGCTAACATCTTCCATCAGCCTAAACGTTAACGCTGCATCTCTCCCCACAGATATTACCCGACCGGCTAAGTATATTCCATTTTTATTTCAGAATTCCAGCATTTTTTAAATTCATTCATGGGATATGGGTGTCGCTGTCTGGCCAGCATTTATTGCCCATCCCTAGTTGCCCTTGTTCAGAGGGCAGTTGAGAGTCAACCACATTGATGTGGCCCTGGAGTCACATGTAGGCCAGACTAGGTAAGGATGTCCTTCCCTAAAGGACATTAGTGAACCAGATGGGTTTTTCCAACAATCAACAATGGCTTCATGGTCATCAGTAGATTCTTAATTCCGGATTTTTAAAAATTGAATTCAAATTCCACCATCTGCTGTGGTGGGATTCGAACCCGGATCCCCAGAACATCAGCTGAGCTTCTGGATTAATAGTCTAGCGATAATACCACTAAGCCATCGCCTCCCCAAACTTTGAAGATGTACTGCAGCAACTTGCCAAGACTCCTTTGTTTTATAATGTCCCAATGAAGCATCTTGCAATGTTTCATTATGTTAATAAGCTTTATAAATTGTCATTTTTGAGTATTTTGATTTTGTCTGAGGGGTTAATGTTTTGGGTCACCCTGGGAGCATCAGGGTGGCTAACTCCATCTGGATAAGACTGCCAATTCTCAGGAAGCATTAAGACTGTTACTGGCCATTTCTGAGTCTTTCTTAACCATAAATCCTGTCTTAACCAAATTCTCTTATCTCACTATCCACTCTGTTCAAAAAACTCATTAATTAGTAAAATTCCAAGTACTTCTCCATTCATCACATCTGTTGCTGCTGACCAGTTCAACTACTCCCTTGCTTCTGCTTATGATGCCCTTGTTCCCAACAAATTAATCATCTTCTCTTAATCTTTCTGTTCCCCCAAAACAGTCTCACCTTCACTCGTTTGAGTCTTAATCTCGAGCTCACCTGGCACACAATTATTCAAGTAATTCTCATTATTCAAGGCCATTTCCACTAGCAATATAAGAATAATCACATCTCAGCCAAATTATCCTAATCCGCTAGGATTCTTCCGATGGACTGTCTCCTCAAACCCCTTTCTTTCCCTTCCTGTTTGACTCTCTTCCAAGTCCAGCTTTCGCCTCCTCCCAGCACTGAAAATATTCAAAGTCATTCATTATTCCTCGAATCGTGTTGAGTATGGTGACCCTCTTATGCTTTACTCTTAAAGAGACACACCACATACACAAACCTCCCTGCAATTTTTGCCATGCCATTCACCCCAATACTCCTTCATCACTCCTACTCCATTGTGTAGTTCTACAGGTTACAATGCAGCTCGCTTACTGCTGCCAGTGGCGTCCCTGTCCTCTGCCACCCCAATTCCTCACAACCCTTTCACTTTTTCATCCATATACCGTCTCTCAATGACATCTTTGACATGTTGATACTATCCAGCTTGACCTTACCTCAGGCAGGAAGGGTAGAGCAAGGAGACAGCAGGAGAGGTGCCTATGAAATGGAGAAAGGCAATGACGATGGGACCAAAGTGGGAGAGAAGGGGCAGGCGGAAGGACAAAGGCTAGATGATTCATTTAGCTCAGAGGGGCAACCAGATCTTCAGAGTAGGGTGCAGCTGATTCTTCAACCAAGGCGATGTTAGTCAATGATATTCTTCCTCTCTGTGGGGGTGAGCTTTAGGCCCCTTCACCTCGAGGCCCTCACAATGCTGTAAGGCAGAGTCAACTTCCTTTCGAACTGGAGGCAGGGTGTGATGGCTCCCATTAAACCGGGATGCCAAATGGTCATTCAGCTGACGGGTTCCATGAGCTATGTGTCAATGCCAGGGCAGGACATTCATCTCAGCTGTGCTCAAGACATCACAATCCTCTTAACAGGTCAGGGAAGTGTTGTCTCAGGATGGGTACTGGATTGGTGGTGAAACTTGGGAGACTTAATGAAACATGACATTTCAAGACCAGGAGGTTTCAAAGGCGAATCTTCAATGTCAAAGGGTCAGAGTGCTAGGGGGTGTCTGTGAAGTCAGAAATAAGCTGACTAATTCATGCAGTGAAATACTGTTTCAGTGCATGCTGCTGGCTGGTATCTTCCGCTAAAATTACTTCCTTTACTAATTGGTAGCTGAACTATATCAATTCAACTACTCGAACCAGAGCAGAGGGACCTGCAGTGCCAAAGGTGTGACGCCTTTGACAATGGAAATGTCCATCAGTGTCACCTATAGGAATAACTGATCCAATGGCTCTGGCCAAAGGAGCAAGTTGGTGACAAAGGTTGTCAGTGAAATGCACACTCCCGCCATACTGAATGTAAAGACATCACTGACAGCACAACTCAACATCTTTTCAATTAGTCCTGTTGCAAAACTCCACTGGAACACATCTCCCAGTCCTATCCCTCCCATCATGAGAGAACTCAATTTGTGTAGAAACAAGACAGCCTCAAAATGCACCCTTGATCTGATATCCATGTGAATGCAGTCGCATTTGCTTCTCCCAGCTGCTGAGTGACAGGCTCTGTAATTCCTGCCCTTTTCTCTGATTTTGTATCTATTTTTAAATGATTTTCAGACAAGGAACAATGAAGAGGTCACCTTTAATGGGTATATAAGGCACATGGGCACAATATAAAGTGGACAATGTAAATACTTCACACGTTAGTTACATACAGATTCATAGAAGAAATAACCATTGTGTAAACGCTCTCTATATAAAAGTTGTCCATTCACTTGTGCCGATGACTGTGGTTTATGATAACGTCTTGGTCCTACACAAGTCCCTAAGTGAATTTCTGTTCAGTTTTAAAAGCTGCTTCAACAGCCTGTGCATTCACCCAGCTGCTAATGGGCAGCTTCTTCCCTTTCCTCTTCTGAGTGTGCAGTCACTGCTATTGGGCAGGCAAGCAAGGCCTGGCAGCCAATACTCACACAGCAAGACCCCAGTGAAACAAAGGGCCAGTTTTTGTGATGTTAGCCGGGGTGGATGTTGACCATCACGCCGCCTGGCTCTTTGTAAAATACCATGGGGTCTTTCAAGTCCAATCTCAGACAGCTGGAGGTTAGCTAAAAGCCAGCAGCTTCAATAATGCTGCACTGAGCTGTCAGAGAGTTCAGCCCGAATTCCTGGCCACCTGCCTCAGAGATGAGGGTGTTATTAAGGAGCTAATCTGGAAACGGAAGGCACTGACTATACAAAGCACAGCTCCTGCCAACTTCCTGCTACCTTCCCCAAGTGGCAATTCTTGGGTGCCAGCTTTGACAGTGGCTGAGGGAATCACAACTGACTGGTTGTGTTTCTCCCCCACTTCCCAATCTGGGACTTTCCCATCACTTCTTCTCTGGTCAGGGGACACCGCGACTAATGGTAGCTCCTCTCATCCACCCAGCCCACTGCATGATACACACTTGCAACTTTCCTGATCCCAGTATCATATATTGGGTATTTAGATAATGTCCTGTCTTCAGTAGATCAATCGACCTTATAAACATATGCTGGGCTCCCAGCCAACAGGGCTGCTGGCCTTGATGGGAGATCTGGCTTCTCTCCTGGATACTGTTGGTGTCTCTCCATGGCTGACCCATTGGGAGGTGTTCAGAATGGATTAGAGCCACAGGCACGTCAAGGCTTCAACACTAACAGACCAATAATTCAGGGCTTGTTAACAGAACATTAAAGAAAACACAAGAAATGTTTGTTCTTAAGACAATAAACGTCCTCTGTGCTTCACGAGTTACAGAGTTAAACACATTCACCTATTTCCATTCAAACTCAGGCAGTGATCAGAAGAAAGATTGTCCTCCCAGTTCAACACATTTGAGTCTGGGGGGGTGCAGAGTTTATACAATTAGCGACATTGTTAATCACATTTAAAGAGCTGAGATAGGCTGGGTATTAACTGGAGTTGTTATTCCCATTTCTTCACCTTTCCCCATCTCCCAGTAAATGGAGCAAAGGGTCCCTGTCCGCCCTGGCAGTTTCCCGACAATACGGCTCATGTGTTTCCCACCAAAGGGCCTGGATGTTCAAAACTCAGCTCACAGCCTCATTCCAGCAAAGTGTGAATAAATCGAGGGCATCAGGCCTTCTGCAACAAGAGAACTGGACTTGTGGAATCACTGATGCCTCAAGAGCTTTGCTGCTGGGAGTTATAGAATCCCTACAGTGCAGAAGGCGGCTATTTAGCCCATCGAGACTTCACCGACCACGATCCCACCCAGGCCCTATCCCTGTAACTCTATGCATTTACCCTAGCTATTCCCCCTGACACAAAGGGTCAATTTAGCATGGCCAATCCACCTAACCTGCACATCTTTGGACTGTGGGAGGAAACCGGAGCACCCGGAGGAAACCCACGCAGACACGAGGAGAATGTACAGACTCCGCACAGACAGTGACCCAAGCCGGGAATCGAACCCAGGTCCCTGGCACTATGAGGCAGCAGTGCTAACCACTGTGCCACCGTGCCGCCACACAGCTCCAGAACAGCTCAGTAAAGACACCATAGAGTTAAGCTGTCAGCCGATAAACAAGGCTACAATTCAGACAGGATGGGGGCAGATACAATATTGTTATGGGTGTAAAGATTACAGCAGATCCACCTGCAAACCACCCTTCACACGGAGTTCTGCTCTAATTTCCAGTTTTAAATGGCATGGGGATTCTGAACCATTTGCTAATGTACTCCCTCACACCTAATGTGATTTGATTTGAAACTCTCCCATAGTAAATTTACTCAATGGAAGGTAGGTCAAACCATTTCAGACATTTTAATTAAAATGTTGCTCTGGGTGGTTTAAATGCCTTTTTGTTTTACCATCTCTGGCAGGAGCCATGGGAAGCCTCAATTGGTGGGGTGGGGGTGAGGGGGGGGCGGCAGAGGGGAGGAATAATTCTTTCATTGTCAAGGCACTAGACCCCAGTTAATGATCACCAGCATCTCAGCTCTGAACAACTAAATTTCAATAACATTAAATATTGCATTGATTATTGCAACAAATAGAAAGGTTCCTTCACCCAGCTCACAGCTGGGATGGCTACAGGACTTCTGCAACCATGTTAACAGTCTTTTTGGCTATTAGTATTTTTGTGTGCGCGAAGGTCGCTCATATTAAGCTTTTAACTTGCTTCAGAACTCTGATTACATGACGAAGAGGCATGATTTATGAAGCATGACTTCCCTCTTTCACTCTCCTTTGATGGAACCGGCAGGAGATGCTATTAAAGGCTCACGTGTTCCTTTTAGTGGTTTTATCTTCAACGTTTTAAGAAAGCAACCAGAAAAAAGCACAACGGTGGAATCATTGTTAAGACTCCGAGTCTTAATCATATCTAGCCTCCTGTGACAGAGGATGAAGGGTTTTCTCTGTGGGATTTCTGCACTCATTCCATCACACTAAATCTCAACTGCAACACATTCTCCATACAGCTCGCTGCTCCATCCTACACATAGCACGCTCACAGATAGGTCACCAACTTTTAAAGAGCGGGAGCAAGCTGCTGGGAAAGCTGCAGTGAGATGCCTATCACATTAGGATTTGATTACTAGTCAATATCTAGCGGCTCTTGTGTAGTGATGGGAGCTCCCCTCATACTCTGGTCCTTCCACTTCACTGTACCATTAATTGGGGGTTCCAAAGGGCAGGAGGACAAAAGGAACAGGAGTCATGAGCTACTGGTATGGGCAGCCTGTGCAAGGGCAACCTTGGCCCAGGCTTGGGAGCAGGGGACTTGTCTCGGCTGTGGGCAGCGTAACAGTGACTAGGCCGTTCTACAGCTGCAACTGCTAGCTCCTCATTTTCCTGTCCATTACAACGTGGGGCTGGGGTGAGGGGGGAATTGCAGGAAGAGAGGACAGCATGTAAATCCGTGGCAAATATCTGTCAAGCAAGAGGGGGAGGCGGGTGTGTACTTGCTGATGGAAACATGTGTACTTGAGGATGGAGCTGTGTGCACGAGATGTGTGCTCATGCAGATGGAGACGTGTGCACACCAGTGGATGTGGGACTAATCTGTATTTGTGTATTTTTTAGATATTGCGGTTGTGTTCCCAACATTTTTTACAACTGATATTCTGCAGAATGATTGAGCACTTGGCAATAATCACTTGCTGAATGATTACAGTGGATCCAACTCTGGGACACTGGCAGATAGGGAGGGGACCCAGAGGACACAAGGTCTTGGGGCACAGATGATGCTGCCTTTATGGCTACATTGCTCTCTCGTTTCCCTGGTACATTTTGCCCATGTTATTCAGTCAACCGATTAGAACTCCAATCCGGCTTGAAGAGCACAAAGCATGTGTGGGAGGGGAAGTCAAACTGTCCAAAACCCCGTGGTGATTGGTACAATTCAAATGGCAGGGAGGTGCATCCACCATATATCAGTGATGCAAGCGGTACACTTGGGAACAGAGCCATCACCCTGCCGTGTCCACCTTTTCTGAACAACACACATCTCCATCCGATGCGAGCCCACTCACCTCTAAGAGAATCAGCTGAGAATGGAAATCTCCATCAAAGTACAAGGGCGATGTGTCAGATTAGCTGTCTGTTCCCTCTGGGCTGTAGAGGGGAGAGCAGAGAAGGGGACTGTTCCCTCAACATCATTCTGGATTGGAGGGGAGGGGCAGGAATGGCCTCTGAACATTGCAGGATTTGGGCTGCTACTAGATTCCACCCAGTAATCAGTGGCTCATTTCACTGTGGCTTAAATCGTGGTCACCAGGCAGAGGGGTTGGGGGGGGGGGGGGGGGGGGGGGAGTGTGTGTGCAGTCTCTGATCTGGCTCTCCTCCCATTTTTGCCCTCGAATACAGGAACAAAGTCTCCTGGAGTGACGCTGTCAGCCAGTGTGAACGTGGACAATCATATCCCAATGTACACCAGCACCAGGGAGAGGCAAGCAGGGTTTTGGTACCCAATGGCTGGGGGGGATTCAGCAATGTGAGAGTTTCCATGGTAACAATGAACCGATCACAATGCTACAACAACAATCTGGTGAGCGGAGATGGTTTGAAAAGCCGGCAATTTGAATTGTACCTTTTACCAAGATCCATTCTGACCTTTAGCTATCCCACAGGAAGCAGACTAATTATTGGCAGTAAACCAGGAGGGAGGATGGCGTGGGTTTGGTTCTTAGCACAATACTGGGGCACAGCAGGGTTTGTGATGGACAGTCTGGATTCTGGTAGGGGAGGTGGGATGGGGTGAGAGTTGTGTTTGCGGAAAGGTCGAGTGCAGTGAAATGTACGCCTGGCATTTTCGTCCACCCTCCCACAGCCCAGGCTGTGATGAGTGACCCGCTCCGTACAGGGAGGGAGGAAAGGTCAGAGGGCAAGTGTGTTTAGGGCTGTAGTCTTGCACCTCCTATTAGTGACCAGAAGAGCAGCATTTTGGCAGAGGGCTGGTAATAAGTCGCCAGCCCCTCCATCGTCCCTGCAGTTACAGGAGCGCAGTGTAAGGCAAATCTAAACTGTTTAAAAACACACACTCACTTGGGCAGAAACAAGATTAAATGCTACATCATGACACTCAAAGCAGAACCACGTGTGGAATTAAAGTGCTAACTGAGCCTGTGTGACTCTCTTCTGGAACCTTCTAGCACATCTATTAACTGAGGGTGGGGTGGGGAGAGAAACAGAGTGTTTGGATAAAGTCCTGGAATAATATACATTGACACATCTTGACTCAAATTCACAGTCTGAAAAAACTACTACTGTACAATTTGGTTTACGAATCTAAGGCCTCAATTTCACACACTCACCAATCGCTAATAGTAAGCGTGTGGCAGGCAATGTCATCCTGACATCCTTGTCATCAACACTCTTGTCCTCCTCAAGAGTTGCGATATGAAATGGAGGAGGCTATTTGATTAGTGTAAGGAATAATGTGGCACGCAACAATAGGACTCAAAACAAATAACTCCATCGCCATGCCAGGATACGGCTGCTGAAGGCTGCTGCTCCTTTCCATTAGGCTGCGGTGCTCTGGGCCCCAGAAGTAGAGTTGCTCTCCTTGAATTCACTCTCTTCATCCTGTAACACATTAAAAAAACATTATGGCAAGGAGCCCATCCACTGAACCTTCAGCATACGTCAGATTCTCCCCCACCCCGCCCTGAGACAACCAGCACCTGCAACCAGGAAAACCAGGTTATTGCACGGCCTAATGAGCAATGGCGAAAGGCCACACACGCAGATAGGGAAGATTTGGAAATATGTTTACCCAAATGTGGAGCTGGGAGGAATGGGAGTGCTGCTCCTGACTCCGTGTACAAAGAACAGCATTGCTACAGCCTCTAATCTAAGTCGACCCCAGCTCTCCAACAACACCTTGAGCAGAGAATGGGGCCGGATTTATAGCACCGTTAGAAAAGCTCTTTCCATTGACAGGCTGTTGGAGATTTTAACCATTGTGTGGATTACAAGTGGAAAAGGAGGATAACCCCCTTTCATAATATAATTATGAACAACCCAAATCACCTCTTAACCTGTGCATTACAACACATGCACGTGCCTTTGAAATAGTGGCATCCCCCTTGATGTTACAGTGGGACTGATCAGCAATATAATGCAGGACAGAGCGAGTGAGTGGTCATAGAGGTGGGTTTGTTTAAAGGAGGCTTTCAGAAGAGATACAGCAATGGAAGTGGTGTTTAAGAAACATTCTATGTTGCAAGGTATGATGATAAATAACTCAGCAGGTCACACAGCTTACCGGAGATATTAACAGAACAGGCACAGAGTGAGGCAGAAAACAGGACAGTGGGAGGTGAGGGAAGGACATGTCGAATACAAAATAATGACATTGGGGGAATGTAGAAATGTCAGCTTGATCTTCAGACAGGGTAAGGAATTAATGGTGGGCCAAGAGGCATGCTTGGGGGGGGAAGCAAGGAGCGCACTGGGGGTGGGGGGGGGGGCAAGGGGATGCGCTGGGGGGGGGGGCTAAGAGGTTGTGCTGGGGGAAGCTAAGAGGGGCACGCTGGGAGGGTGACGGCGCTGTGGGGAGATTAATTGGAGCTCTCAACAAGGAAACAGTGGAAGGTCCGTAAGCTGGTCTGATGGAGATAGAGTTCTAGCCTGATTGGATGTCCAGCCTTTTCTGTTTTTATTTCATGTTGCCAGCTTCTGCAGTGCTTTGCTATTGCCGACAACAGCGTACTGGGTGAATGACCAGTTGCTAGTCTTGTCAACCTTTGCTCAGAGAATAGGAACAAGAGGAGACCATTCAGCCACTCGAGCCTGTTCCACAATTAAGCTGATGTGTACCCAAATTCTAGTTATCCATTTTAGCTTCCTATTACTTCAAAGAATCGTACATTTATATGGACGTCTAGAAGGCCTTTGATAAAGTGTCTCATCAGAGACGGTTAGCTAAAGTTGAAGCCCACGGAACTGAAGACAATTTATTCCTGAAGATTGGAAGGTAGCCAATGTCACCCCACTATTTATGAAGGGAGAGAAAAAGCGGGGAAATACAAGCCTGTTTTGCCTTACATCAATAGTAGAGAAAATGATAGAATCTATGATAAAGAATGGAATAAATGGACACTTGGAAAGTCATAATCTAACTGGGCACAGTCAGCATGGATTTATGAATGGGAAACCATACTTGATGGAGTTGGGAGTTTTTTGAGGATGTTACTAACAAAATTAACCAAAGGAGAAACGATGGATTTGGGTATATTTGGATTTTCAGAATGCTTTAATAAAGGAGGATGATTGAGAAAATAGAAGTATATGGGATAGGAAGCAATTTCTGGCATGGATTAAGGATTGGCTAATAGGCAGAAAAGTAGGAATAAATGGACCATTTCCATGCTGGCAGGAGGTGGATAGTGGGGTACTGCAAGGATCAGTACTTGGAACCTAGCTGTTCACAATATATATTAATGATTTGGATGTGGGGACCAAATATAATATTTCCAGGTTCACAGGTGGAAAGCTAGGCAGGAATGTGTGTTGCGAGGAAGATGTAAAGCGGCTACAGGATTTGGACAGACTCAGTAAATGGGCAAAAACATGGCAGATGGAATATAATGTGGAAAAATGTGAGGTAATCCATTTTGATAGAAGGAACAGATGTGCAGATTATTTCCTAAATGGCAAGAAGTTAGAAAGTGTAGATGTACAAAGGGACCTGGGTGTCCTGGTCCATAAGTCACTGAAGGCTTAACATGCAGGTTCAGCAAGCTATTAGGAAAGTTAAATGGAATGTTAGCCTCTATCACAAGGGAATTTGAGTACAGGAGTAGTGAGGTCTTCTTGCTTCAATTGTATAGGAGCTTGGTTAGACCACATGTGGAGTACTGTGTGGAGTCCTGGTCCTCTTACCACAGAAAGGATATTACTGCCATTGAGGGAGTGCAACAAAGATTCACCAGACTTGTTCCAGGGATGGTGGGGCTGTTATCAAGAGAGATTGGGCAAACTAGGCCTGTATTCACTAGAGTTCCAAAGAATGAGAGGTAATCTCATTGAAATCTACAAAATACTTCAAAGTCTATTTATGAAGGGAGAGAAAAAGCGGGGAACCAGGGGGCACAATTAATTTAAAAATAAGGGGAAGGCACTTCGGACTGAGATGCGGAGAAATATGTTTACACAGAGGGCTGTGAAACTGGAATTCTCTATCCTTGAGGGCTGTGGAAGCTCAGTCGTTGTGTATGTTTAAAGTAAAGATTGATAGATTTTTGATTAACAATAACAAAGTGTTGTGGGGATAATGGGTGTAAAGGCCATTGAAGTGTCCCATCAATCATGACCATATTAAATGCCGGAACAGGCTTGATGGGCTGAATGGCCTACTTCCTAGTGACTACACTTCACAAGTACTTAATTGGCTATATTCACTTTAAGGTGTCTGGTGGTTGTAAAAGGTGCTATATAAATACAAATTTACAAGGCGGGACTGCACAAATTAAAACTTTAACTGTCTAAATTCTGGAGAACAAAGAGTGATTTGATATAATTTGGCAAAATATTAAGGGGAAGATAAAAACTATTTTTACTGGGCATGGAGTCTGGAGTTAAAAGTGACAGCCTGACCTTTCAGAAGTGAAATTAGAAAAGACTTTTACACAGAGGTGGTGATAAAAGTTTGGAACTCTTAATGCTAGATTAATTATTAATTTTAAAACTAAAATTGAAAAGTTTTTTGATATCCAAAGTTCTTAATAAACATGTGATGAAGGAGGATATATCGAGTTAGGTTGCAGATCAGCCATGATCTCACTGAATGGCAAAGCAGGCTCAAGGAATTAAATGGCCTACTCCTGTTCCCGTGCTCCTTTATCACACATGGAGATCATTTGAATGGGGAGGCAGTGGCGTATTAGCCTAACCCTAACTGGACGAGTAATCCAGAGACTCAGGGTAACATCCTGGGAACCCGGGTTCGAATCCCATCAGGGCAGATGGTGAAACTTCAATTCAATAAAAATCTGAAATTAAAAGTCTAATTAATGATGACCATGAAACCATTGTTGATTGTCGGAAAAACACATCTGGTTCAATAATGTCTTTTAGGGAAGGAAATCTGCTGCCCTTGCCTGGTCCGGCCTACATGTGACTCCAGAGCCACAGCAATGTGGTTGACTCTGGAATGGCCCAGCAAACCACTCAGTTCAAGGGCAATTAGGGATGGACAATAAATGTTGGCCCAGCCAGCACTGCCCACATCCCCTGAACAAATAAAAAGTAAGAAGTCTCACAACACCAGGTTAAAGTCCAACAGGTTTATTTGGTAGCAAATACCATAAGCTTTCGGAGCACAGCTCCTTCGTCAGATGGAGTGAATATCTGTTCTCCAACAGAGCACAGACACAGAAATCAAGTTACAGAATACTAATTAGAATGCAAATCTCTACAGCCAGCCAGGTCTTAAAGGTACAGATAATGTGGGTGGAGGGAGCATTCAACACAGGTTAAAGAGATGTGTATTGTCTCCAGACAGAACAGCTAGTGAGATTCTACAAGCCCAGGAGGCAAGCTGTGGGGGTTACTGATAATGTGACATAAATCCAACATCCCGGTTTAGGCCAACGTTGTCTACCTGATACGCTGCAGGAAAGGATGTCCCGAGGCATGGTACATTGGGGAAACCATGCAGACGCTACGACAACGGATGAATGAACACCGCTCGACAATCACCAGGCAAAACTGTTCTCTTCCTGTGGGGGAGCACTTCAGCAGTCACGGGCATTCAGCCTTGGATCTTCAGGTAAGCGTTCTCCAAGGCGGCCTTCACGACACACGACAGCGCAGAGTCGCTGAGCAGAAACTGATAGCCAAGTTCTGCACACATGAGGACGGCCTAAACCGGGATGTTGGATTTATGTCACATTATCAGTAACCCCCACAGCTTGCCTCCTGGGCTTGTAGAATCTCACTAGCTGTTCTGTCTGGAGACAATACACATCTCTTTAACCTGTGTTGAATGCTCCCTCCACCCACATTATCTGTACCTTTAAGATCTGGCTGGCTGTAGAGATTTGCATTCTAATTAGTATTCTGTAATTTGATTTCTGTGTCTGTGCACTGTTGGAGAACAGATATTCACTCCATCTGACGAAGGAGCTGTGCTCCGAAAGCTTATGGTATTTGCTACCAAATAAACCTGTTGGACTTTAACCTGGTGTTGTGAGACTTCTTACTGTGCCCACCCCAGTCCAACGCCGGCATCTCCACATCACAAATAAAAAGTGCCAGCTTTTTGAAAAATCCTCTTCTGATTTATTCCTTTCAAGTACATATCCAAGTTCCTTTGAAAATTATTAAATCTCCTTTTAGGCAATGTATTCCAGACTGCTACAACCCGATGCATAAAGGGCTTGACATAGAATCATAGAATCCCTACAGTGCAGAAGGATGCCATTCGGACCATCGAGTCTGCACTGACCCACTGAAAGAGAATCTTACCCAGGCCCACCCGCTCACTATCTCCCCACAACTCCATGCATTTAGCTTGGCCAATCCACCTAACTGGCACATCTATGGGCTGTAGGAAACTGGAGCACCCGGAGGAAACCCACGCAAACACGGGGAGAACATGCAAACTCCACACAGACAGTTACCTGAGGCTGGAATTGAACCCGGGTCCCTGGCACTGTGAGGCAGCGGTGCTAACCACTGTGCCACTGTTTCCTATTGGGTGATGCCCAAGAATTGGAAAAATACTCCAGCTGATGCCTCGAATAAAAGTATTGTTATTAAAGTGATTTATAAAGATTGAGCATTATCTCCTGGTTTTACTACTGCATGCCTCTATTATTAAAGTGATTTATAAAGATTGAGCATTATCTCCTGGTTTTACTACTGCATGCCTCTATTTCTACAGCCAACAATCCTGTTTGTGATAACAGCCTTCTCATCATTTTCTCCGGCTTGCAACGGTTTGTTCACAATTACCCCAGCTCTCTCTGCCCCTGCATCCCTTTAAAACTCGATCGTTTCATTTCTTTTGCCTTTCCGCATTCTTCCTACCAAAATGAATCACTTCACACTTCCCAATCTGTCCATTTCACCATTGTCGACATCCTCCTGGAATCTGTTGCTGTCCTCCTCACATTTGCCTACATTTCCAATGTGTGTCATCTGCAAACATATACTCCTGTTTATGCAAGCCTGGGTCATACATATACAAAAAGAGCAGTGGCCAGAATACCGACCCATCATACACTTCCCGGCAGTCTGCAGAACAACTGTGCAGCGATACTCATTGCTGTCTCTTAGTTAATTTTGTACGCATGCTCCTTTCGTCCACTTGGCTTGAGTATCTTGATACCCTCAGCCAATAGAAAATTCTCACTGTCAGCCTTGAAAGATCCAATGGTCTGGGGTCCATAGCCCCTCTGACAAACTCGTACTGTCCTATAAACTCGTACTGTCCTATGAGTGTCCGATACGCGGATTTCACCTCCTCACCCGGGTTCGATTCCAGCCTCAGGCCACTGTCTGTGGGGAGTTTGCACATTCTCCCTGTGTCTGCGTGGGTTCCCTCCGGGTGCTCCGGTTTCCTCCCACAGTCCAAAGATGTGCCGGTTAGGTGGATTAGCCATGATAAATTGACCCGAGTGTCAGGGGGACTAGTAGGGCAAATGTGTGGAGTTACGGGGATAGGGCCTGGGCGGGATTGTGGTCGGTGCAGACTCGATGGGCCGAATGGCCTCCTCCTGCACTGTAGGGATTCTATGATTCCTCTATATTTCACTTAGCCCTTTCTTTGACCATCTGGTGCTAGTGAAATATCTGTACTCTCAGCAACAACTTGCATTTATGCAGCACTTTAATATTGCAAGCTGCCCCAAGGTGTTTCAGAGGAGCACTGTCCAGCAAGATCTGACACTGAGCCACGTAAGGGTTTATTGGGGCAGATGGCCAAAGGTTTGGTCAGAGAGGCTGGTTTTAAGGAGCATCATGAAGGAGGAGAGCAGGCAGAGGGGCACAGAGGGGGGCAGAGGGGTAATTCCAGATCTCAGGGCGGCTGAAGCACGGCCATCAATGATGGAATGATTAAAAATGGGAATGTGCAGGAGCTTAGAGAATGAGGTGAAGCTCAGGGACCGCCATTGGTTGTAGGGTCCCAGTATCCCCTCACTTGTTTCCTCTCTTTCCCTTTGCTCTGAACAGTACTGTTGGATATTTTTTTAAGAACAGACACTTGAATTACTGGCACCAAAAAGAAAATGCAGGTCTGGCAGCATCTGTAAGGAGAAAAAAGAGCTGACGTTTCGAGTCCAGATGACCCTTTATCAAAGCTTTGTCATCTGGACTCGAAACGTCAGCCCTTTTCTTTCCTTACAGATGCTGCCAGACCTGCTGAGATTTTCTGGCATTTTCTCTTTTGATTTCAGATTCCAGCATCCGCGGTAATTTGCTTTTATACTTGAATAACTGGAGCAGACAGAAGGGTTTAACATCTTTTCTCTGGGAAACAACGCTCCCTCAGTTCTGCCCTGAAGCGTCAGTCTAGATCACACATCCAAATGTTGGAGTTGGGTTTGAACGCACAACCTTCTGACTTGGAGGCAAGAGAGCTGTCGGCTAATCCAAGCTGACACTCTAAAGCAAAGATCACAGAGTTTGTCCAACTTGCTTTTGTGCATCAGAGATACTTTAACTTTATTATATCTCTGTCAAGCTGAACAGGCTTTTGAGAGCTTCCAACGATTAACTACCTGTCATGCTCAATTTTCTTCCTTTCATTTTTCAAGAGACTGTTTTAGTTCAGACAACCTACTCTTAAATCGGATAGATATTGAGTTAGGTATTTTCTTCTTAAAGGGACCTCCCTGCCCTATAAGTGACAGATTGTTTCAGCAGATATCGAGGCTTGCAGCAATGTTATGTTTAAGATGTCGGGTAGATACAGAGCAACTATTTCCCCCGGTGGCAGAATAGAACAAAGTTTAGTTTAGTTTAAGTTTATTTATTAGTGTCACAAGTAGGCTGACATTAACAATGCAATGAAGTTACTGTGAAAATCCCCGAGTCGCCACACTTGGGCGCCTGTTCGGGTACACTGAAGGAGAATTTATCATGGTCAATGCATCTAACCAGCACGTCTTTCAGACTGTGGGAAGAAACTGGAGCACACGGAGGAAACCCACGCAGGCATGTGCAGACTCCACACAGACAATGACCCAAGATAGGAATCAAACCCGGCTCCCTGGCGCTGAGAGGCAGCAGTGCTAACCACTGCGCCACCGAGTCACCGGGGCATAATCTTAAAATTAGAGACAGGATATTCGGGGGATGCGGGGGGGTGGGGGGAGGGTGAAATCAGGAATTACTTCTTCATACAAAAGGTGGCATAGAAATCTAGAACTCTCTTCAGTTAAAAGGCGAGGGAGCTTTCAAGACTAAGATAGACGGTTTCTGGTTAGAGAGAGGTATCAAGGGACACCAAGAACGAGCTGTCAGTCTGTAATCCGAATGTATTATTTACTGCAGTTGTTTTGAAGACGGGGAGTGAGTGAGCGCTGTTTGTGCAGTGGCTGTAAACAGTAAGAATGGCAATAACAGAGCCAGAGATAAATAAATTCAAGATACACAGCTAGTGTGTCGGTGGCATTGGGGGAAGAGGCTCCTTCCTCATTCAGACATTGATGGGACCCAACTGTGTGCTTCCAGCGCGCTCAGTCTCTCAGCAATACTCTAAAAACCTCTTACACTGTTCGAGATTTCATCTTCATTCTGCTCACTGGCGATACCATCGTAGTCATCCTTCTCAGTGTCGAAAGCATCTTCCTCATAGTCAGTCTGGTAGTCGGACTCATCTGTGGAACAGACGGTAGACGCTACATTAAGGATCGAGCATTGGCAACATACAGTCAGACTGGTATCTGGATTGTGCTGCTTTGTCACACATTGGCTGGAAATCCCAAAGCCAATTCATTGTGGTGAAAAACATAGCACTCACGATCTTCATGTCATTGCCAAAGATGTGACTCATCCTGCTGTGTAAATCACATGTCAGGCTCAACGGCAGCTTTCAGGTTTGCAGGCTAGTTTTAAAAGAAATATAAAACATTGTTTAATTTTCAGAAGGATCTTCCCCTTTTTTTTTGCCAATTTCCTCTCCCCTGCAGTTAAAGGCACTGATTCTTGCTTGCTTCGGTTTCCATGGATACCTACAGCCTCTAGTGCCTGTAACAAGTTGTCATTTTTCATGTGGGAGCCTTGGACCAAACCTCTCTAAAGTTAAAGTTTATTTATTAGTCACAAGTAAGGCTTACATTAACACTGCAATGAAGTTACTGTGAAATTCCCCTAGTCGCCACACTCTGGCACCTGTTCAGGTCAATGCACCTAACCAGCGCATCTTTCGGACTGTGGGAGGAAACCGGAGCACCCGGAGGAAACCCACGCAGACACAGGGAGAACGTGCAGACTCCACACAGACAGTGACCCAAGCCGGGAATCGAACCTGGGTCCCTGGCACTGTGAAGCAGCAGTGCTAACCATAGTGCCACCGTGCCGCTCTCAAGACTTCTCCTCTCTAAAGGAAAGGAGCCCCAACTTCTCCAATCTATCTTCATAAACTGAAGTTTCTCATCCCTGGAACCATTCTCGTAAACCTTTTCGGCACTCTCTCCAGACGGGCTCCTAGTTAAAACTGCTGTGTGACATTTTAATTCAAGCCCATTCTCACTGTCATTTTAATCCTCTCCACCGACAGCCACAGCAGGAGGGCTGCTGTTGGTGATGATTAGTGACGTGCCGGTGGCAATGATTCCCCTCCCAACACCTGACACAACAGCCGAGGAGGCCATGGGCGGCCAATGCTGGAGAGGGAACGGGGGTCGTACACAGCAGACTGGATCCCACCCTGTGGTACATTGTGGATTGGTTGGCAATCTGAAGAGGCAAATGGATCCAGTGAGTGGAGCCTTTGCAAATGGTCTGGGGATGTTGACAGCTCCTGCTGTCTCTCCTCTACTCCAACCCTATTGAAGAGTCCTTGAAACAGACCCCAAGTGGCAGTGGGCCCCTGCTTGAGAAGCCCTGTGTTAGAGAATAAAAGTGACAGACGCACAGTGGGGGACACGGACAGACAGAGTGGGCAAGGAGGAGGATTAAAAAGCAGAGGCAGAACGGTGAACTTGACCGTGCTCAGATTATCAAAACTGGGAAACAATTATCCGCTAAGACACTCATCAGGATAAGTAATGTTTCTTTTTAAACTAAAAGACTGTGAATTAAATTAAAAGTTCAGTGAATCGTGCTCTGCGAATTGGAAGAAGAGGGAGTTGGGCAAACAATGGAGTGGGTGGGGGAGCATTGCTGAAAGATGGTGTTAACCAGGAAAGGAAATGAAATACATTAAACGAGATGGCCATTAGGCTTTCAGGTACTGATACGCTGCGTGAAGTACCCATTACTCACCATCAACAGCTAACATTTTAGCAGGTTCGATTCTGGACACGATTTCAGCCAAGTCAGTGAAGGAGGCGTTTGGACATGTAACCTGTTGAAAGGGAACGCTGACATTACACAAGGCTGGTGATGAAGGAACGATTGTGTTTTTTGCACACTGTTGACAGAGTGGCAGTCAAAGAAACAGAACTTTCTGGTGAAACACAGAGAGGCAGTTAGGACACGAGAGAAACTTGACAGGAACAGTCAGAGACTAATCACTGACGCCTCCCTTTGTGACTGACCTGAGCACTCAGTGTTTTACTGTAAATTCCCAATCATGCTTTTCTTTTTCTTCTCATGTCACCAACAGTCTCACAACAACTTGCATTTATATAGAACCTAACAGCGTAAAACAAACAACTGCATTTATATGGAACCAAACAGCGTAAACAATTGCATTTATATAGAACCTAACAGCGTAAACAAACAACTGCATTTATATGGAACCTAACAGCGTAAACAACTGCATTTATATAGAACCTAACAGCATAAACAAACAACTGCATTTATATAGAACCTAACAGCATAAACAAACGACTGCATTTATATAGAACCGCTAACAGCATAAACAAACAACAACTGCATTTATACAGAACCGTTAACATAGCATAATACCTCACAGTGCTTCATGGCAGTGTAATTAAACAAAATATAACACTGAATCACACGAGGAGATATTAGGCCGGGAGAGGAAAAAACTTGTTCAAATGGGTAGAATTGAAGGGGACTTGTCCCCAGTGTCAGGGTTAATATTTATTCTCTCTAGGGTACTGCATGAGCAATGCTGTTAGAGCACTGACAGTAGGAAATTCCAGGAGATGCCAGTAGTTTTCAATGACTTGCAGGCATCACCAAAGGGTCCAGTTCCTCCTCAAGTCAGAAAGCGGTTGAGCAGGGATCCCGGAATTGTCCCAAGCATTGGAAATGGGAGAACAGAAATTCAGCAATAATGCTGCTCTCGAGATCGTGCTGGGATGTTAACTTTGGGATAATTAACAATGGGGATTCCAAACAATCCAGCATGGAGGGGAATCACAAACACACAGTAAGGAGGTCATCCCCAAGGATCTAGTTCCTGAGCCCCATCGAATGGGAGCATTCCAAACTGAGTGACTGGGGACTCTCCAGTAGCCGAGAGATCATTCCCAAATGAACAACAAACAAACATCTGAATTCGGAGCGGGAATAGATGAATCAGTCCCTCGAGCTTCCTCCAGCACTCAATAAGATCATGGCTGGTCTGATTGTGACCTCCTGCCTACTCCCAATGACCTTCCACCTTCTTGTTTAATCAAGAATCTATCCAGCTCTGCCTTCAAAATATTCAAAATATTGCATCTATATAGAAAAATATTCAAAGACTTTGGAACTCCCTTCCATTGCCTTTTGTGGAAACAAGTCCCAAAGACTCCCTGCCCTCAGAGAAAATCTGTCCTTAAAGGCGTAACCCCTCATTTTTAAACAGCAACCCCTGACAAACTGGGCCCCTATATAGTGCCATGCTGGCTATAACCAAAACCTCAGACTCAACCAAACCTGGCCACCTAGAAGGTTCATAACCTGCTGCCTTGTGGCACTTGGGAGAGACTGAGTCAGCTACAGCGTGGATACAGGTAAACACACAGGTCCTGCACCCTGAGGGACACACTCACTGCTCACAACACTCTGTAAACACCATGGGGACTGGCAGAAAACGCAGTGCTGCGTGCGGTGCCAACCCTCCAGGATTTCCCTGGCATCTCCAGCAATCAGCGATTAATCTCCTAACATTGCAGTGAGAAACCTGGGAGAAATAAATAGAAGAGTTCAAATTTCCCCATCTTATCAATTAAGGAACATCAGGATGGGGGAATATATTGTTTAGAATCTTACAATCATAGAATCCATACAGTGCAGAAGGAGGCCATTCAACCCATCGAGTCTGCACCGACCACAATCCCACCCAGGCCCTGTTCCCATAACCCCACATATTTGCCCTGCTAATCCCCTGACACTAGGGTCAATTTAGCATGGCCAATCCACCTAAGTAGCACATCTTCGGACTGTGGGAGGAAACCGGCGTACCCAGAGGAAACCCACGCAGACACGGGGAGAACGTGCAAACTCCACACAGACAGTCCCAAGCCGGGAATCGAACCCGGGTCACAGGCGCTGTGAGGCAGCAATGCTAACCACTGGGGAACATGCCGCCCTTCACCTGTGACAGGTTCTGTGGGGTTGGTTCATCTCTCCCTATGAAATGCCAGCTTTATTAGAAATCCCTACAGTGCAGAAGACCATTCAGCCCATCGAGCCTGCACCGACTCACTGACAGAGTATCTCACCCAGGCGCTCTCTCCTATCCTATCCCAGTAACCTGACACCTTCAATCGGGCAGAAGGGCCTGTTCCTGTGCTGTAATTTTCTTTGCTCTTTACCGCACTAATTCCTCGAACCTACACATCTTTGGACACTAAGGGGCAATTTAGCATGGCCAATCCACCTAACCCGCACACCTTAGGACTGTGGGAGGAAACCAGAGCACCCGGAGGAAACCCATGCAGACACCGGGAGAAAGTGCAAACTCCACACAGACAGTGACCCGAGGCTGGAATTGAACCCGGGTCCCTGGCGCTGTGAGGCAGCAGTGCTAACCACTGTGCCGCCTGGTGCCAGAATTAAACTGAAGCTCTATGCAATTCAGCCACTTAAGGGCAGCTAAAGCATGGACCGAGAGAAATAGTCTGTCAAGGAACCAAACTGACTGGATTCAACTGACAAATCGTGATGGTTAATTTTATTATTGATTCCTCCTTCTGGTTTGTGCAGAAGGTGCAGAAAGACTCACCATGCTGTAACAGGGAACATAAGCCTCAGATATCAGCTATTATTTTGCCACCTTACAGACGTGTTAAACTGCAGTAGCTGGCTGTAGCTGGCTTCCCCCCCCCCCCCCCCCCACCCCCCCACCCCCATCCACTCAGTGCCTCATCAACTTCACCCTCTGACAAAGCAAAGGGAATGGCATCACAGAAAAATTTTATAACACTTACTGTAGAAATGAAAAAGTGATTCAAAAGAACTCGATCTTTTAAGATAATTGTGAAAAGTACCAAGGGCACTTGGAGGTTTTATTTCACACACAGTGGGATGGCACTGTCTGTAAGCATGGATAGAGGAGGTTCAATTGCAACTTCCTAACAGGAATTGAATATATACTTATAAAGGAAACATTTTAAGGGGCTATGGGTAAAGATGAGGGGAGTGGGGTTAATTGGGTAACTGTTTCAAAGAGCCAGCATGGGTATGATGGGCTGATGGGTGACGTGGTGGCACAGTGGTTAGCACTGCTGCCTCACAGCGCCAGGGACCCAGGTTCGATTCCAGCCTCGGGTTACTGTCTGTGTGAAGTTTGCACTTTCTCCCCGTGTCTGCGTGGGTTTCCTCCGGGTGCTCCGGTTTCCTCCCACAATCCAAAGATGTGCGGGTTAGGTTGATTGGCCATGCTAAATTAACCATTGTGTCAGGGGGATTAGCAGGGTAAAGATAAGGGGTTACGGGAATAGGGACTGGGTGGAATTGTGGTCGGTGCAGCTTCGATGGGCCGAAAGGCCTCCTTCTGCACTGGGAATCTATTCTATGAACGCCCTCTGTCTGTGCTGTAAGATTCTATGATTTGTGTCCTCCTGCGATTTTCTCTCACTGAGCCTCGCTCTCTCTCCATGCTTTTATCATTGTTTTGGTGAGATTTAAACTTGTCCCTGGAGTACTCATCAAGCTAACATCCTCTAAACTCGCATCTTTCCCCTCCAGGTTAAAGCTAGTCGGAAGGTACTCAGTGTGTGAAGAGCCTTTCTGCACCTCTGCTAATTCACTCCATGAAGGGGGAGTGTGTGTAGTTCAGAACCAGACTCCTCGTCTCTGGTCAACCCAGGCACACTCGCAGAATCCCTCTGTTTCCTGCCAGCACGGCAGTGCAGTAGGTGAAGTTGTACGGTATCGGGCTCTCTCCCTTTCCAAGTATTTAGAAATGGTCGAATAATTCAGTAGAACACACCTCACCTTCCCTTGTGAAAATTCCTCCCCATTAAAACCACCCTCTTCATTGGGGTGGCGAGAGACTGGCGTGAATGGTGACTGTAGGGGGAAGGGCATCGACACCAAGCACTGAACAGCATTAATGATTCCACAGAGATAAGGTTCAAAGGGAAACCCATAGCCGAGATCAAAGTCTTTCTGAATAAGAGGGGAGCGAGGTAAACCCCATCCTCACAAGTCAGTGATCAGAAACGAGACCGAGTCTATGCTAAAGTTGGTTTAATCCTACAGCAAGTTTGTTGATGTAGAAGCAATAGCTGCTCTGAGGGGAAGAGCTTGGTGTAGAGTTGTTAATGTTTTTGCTGCTCTGATAGCAGCAAGCTGGGAGCAGGCAGAGTGCAATAATGATCAGAGAGGAGCACTGCTGAATGGAACTGCTCCTCGAGGCACACACTGCCCACATCACCGTGCCAACCTGATCACAGCATTTCAACTTCTACCTCCTCCCATTATTTTAGTCTTTAGAGTTGCAGTCAGGATTCTGACTGGTTTCATCTTTTTCCCTGTGTTGCCCCTTTCTTTTTCATGTTTTGTAGTTTGGTTTAGTTACCAGAAGGCCACTGTTCAGACTCTTAGCCAGATAGACAGCACAAAGGATTGGTCCACCATGAGATTCCATCAGTGTAAAAGGTAAGGCGGAAAGAAAGCAAAATCTTGATTTTGTATGGTACCCATTGGGACATTCCATAATCCTTTACAACCAATGAAGTACTTTAGAAGTTGTGTCACTGTTGTGTGATGATAATGTGCTACTGAGATAAATATATATGTAGTTTTTCGCTGTTTAAGGGGAATGTTTAAAATTCAGTTTTTTGCCATTGGTAGTCGTGTGTCTGGAAAACATTTAGCTCAGGTGTGGGAGAGCAGGATAATTTACTCATTTTAGCCACGTAGTGCAGTATTGATTATGAAAGAGCGAATGGGCTTTTATTTACAAAAAGAAAAGGTCCCCTGGTGTTTTTAATTGAAGGAATGGAAGGTGGGTTTAGGTAGGCAGGGTTATGAGATGATGTGGTTAATGGGAGAAGCTAGGTCTGGAGCAGAGAGAAACAGTTTTTTCAGTTCTGGCTGGGTATTCTTTGAAGACAGAGGTTTTCTGCAAGCTGCTTTGAAACTCATTCTCTCTCTCTTTTTCTGAAAGCTTCAAGACTGACTACATTCATTATAACAAGTAATGGCTGCTGACTGTATTTAAAGTGACAGTGTAAGTCTTTAGGAGGAATGTTGCTTCTTTGAAACTGAAACAGTGATAAGTTAGAAGTTAAAGTTGTTTCATTTCATTTTTAAATAATGTCCAACTGTTAATAGTTAAGCTGTTTCATTTATTATAGTTAAACTATGTTATTAAATAAAGTTTGTTTTACTATAAAAGATCTCTAATTTATCAGTGCAATTACTCCTGGGACAAAGCATCCTATCCTCACATTTATGCCAAAATAGAAAAATTGTTGGGGTCTAGTTTCGGTTCCTAATGAAATTTGGGATTCTGGTCCAGGGCCCTAATAGCTGTGGTAGAGAAATATAGAAAATAGGAGCAGGAGTAGACTGTAGTCATCCCATCTTGCCTGCTCCGCCATTCAATGCGATTATGGCTGATCCTCTATCTCAACTTAATGTAGCAGACAGCAGCAAATTTTGAGCACTGCAAGATCCCACAAACATCAAATAAATAATGAGCAGATAATCTGCTTTTGTCATGTTGGTTGAGGGATACCAGGATGAGTCCTCAGCTCTTCTTCGAAATAGTATCCCGAGGACAGACAGATTTACTGCCTTATCCGAATGACCACATCTCTAACAGTGCAGCACTCCCTCCGTATTGCACTGGAGAGTCAGTCTGGATTTTATGCATCTACCAGGAGGGGGACTTGAACCCAAGGCCTCTAACTCGAGAGGTGAGTGTGCTACATCTGAGTCACAGCTAACACAAGTGTGGTTAAAAAGTACTTCAAGGTTTTCAATCTCTCACTGCAGAGACAGTCTTAGAAATATTTACAGCACAGAAGGAGGCCGATCAGGCCATGGAGTCTGTGTTAGCTCTCTGCAAAGCAACCAGTTTCATTCACCCACTCTTATCCCTATAGTTCTAAAAGTAAAATACAGGCCAGTCTGCCAGGAGTGGGGCAGAATGAAGTGGTAAACGTCAGAATGCACAGGTCTCAGACAGAATGGAGGTCCTCAGCAAACAGATCACCTGACATATACTTGGTCTCCCAAAATAAAGGGAACAGCACCATAATTCTTCATCCTACTCCGGCCTTCTACACTATTGCAATAAAGCTGAAAGTGAGCTTGAGGAACCAGGCCTCACCTTTCTATAAGGTACCACGCCTGGAGTGGCAGTGCAGGGTGATCTACACACTCGGGGTTGGCCACCTGCTTTGTTCTTTCCATCAGTATCCTGGACTACAGAAGCTCGATTAGCTTTTCCATTTCTCACTCTGCTTTCTGCCTACTTTACCCTCACCGTGCTGGTATCCTTTAGCTATTCACTCTGTCTCCCAAGTATTTGATTTCCTACATTTTGTCTCCTCCTGCGTGACTTGGTTCAATATGTAGCACTCTCACCTTTGAGTCAGAGGTTGTAAGTTCAAATCCCATCCAAGAGACTTGAGCCCAGGATCTAGGCTGGCCCTTGAGTGCAGTGCTGATGGAACACTGCACTGTCAGATATACTGTTTCAGCCAAGATGTTAAATTGAGGTCCCGTCTGCTCTCACGGGTGGAATTAAGATCCCAAATACAGTATTTGAAGAGAATCTGGGGAGTTCTCCAGGGTTCTGGCCAATATTGATCCTTCAATGCACATCCCTACAACAAATTCTCTGGTCATTACTGCATTGCTGTTAGAGAACGTTTGCTGTGTACAAATTGTCAGATATGGTCCCTACATTACAATAGTGACTGCTTTTCAAAAGTACCTCACTGGCTGTGAAGTACTTTGCTATGGAAAATGCTGTGTTATGGCAAATTCCTTCCTTCTTTCATTGAATGCAAATAATCAACTACCTCCTGTTCTCCATCTGAGCACTTTACAGCTCATTCCATCTCTTCCCGAGAGTTGGTGTGCTTGCACGTGTGGCAGCATGCATGCATTGCACGTGTACATGTGTGCGCGCTTGCATGTGTGCGTACATGTGTCTGCACATGTACATGTGTGTGTGTGTGTGTGTGCATGTGCGTCTTTCCCCATGTTTCTGGTTCTCTCTAAGTA